>NW_007251448.1:3505-26047 GCF_000164805.1 Carlito syrichta | reverse complement strand
ACCCAAGTTGCTGTGAAGTCCATATGTTTGTCCTTCTCTATGACTGCATAATTTTCCATTGTGTATAAGTATCACATTTTTTTAACCCAGTCCAGTTTTGATGGGCAGCAAGGTTGGTTCCGTGGTTTTGCTATTGTGAATAGAGCTGCAACAAAATGCATGTGCAGGTATCTTTTTGGTAGAACAACTTGAGTTCCTTTAGGTATATTCCCAATAGGGGGATTGCTGGGTCATATGGAAGATCAATTTCTAGTTCTTTCAGAAATTTCTGCACTGTCTACCACAGAGGTTGCACTAGTTTGCATTCCCACCAGCAGTGTAGAAGCATTCCCTTTCCTCCACATCCTCACCAGCAATTATTATGATAAATGTTAAGGGTCTACTCATTAGTGAGTACATGTATAGATCTTTGTTTCTGTAATAAGTCACTGAATTTATAGACTCTAATTCCATTCAAGTTGCTGCAATTTCACAATTTTTCTTTATCACTGCATGGTACTTCATCGTGTAAATGTGCCACATTTTATCCAGTCCACTTTCAATAGATATCATGGTTAGTTCCATGTTTTTGCTATTTTGAATAATGCTGCAATAACCATGCATGTGCAGATATATTTTATATACAGTGATTTGAGTTCCTCTTGGTATATTCCCAGAACCTTTCAAAATCAACGAACTAAATGCCAGAAAGTCATATCGGAAAGCCAGTCTAATCTGATAGGTTGTCTTAAATTTACTTTCAGTTTTGTAACTGGATCATTGAGCTCAAGGCAGAGCCCATTAATGAAAAGGACCAACAAGGCATTTGCAGTTTTCAGGGCCTAAAATTTAGAGCATACAAAAAGTAGGCACAGCTGGGAGACAGAGCATCTAGACCTATAAAAATCAAGAATCCCAAATTTTACCTTGAATCCTGAGTCCCCAGAGGATGGAAAGGCCATGAGAATGCGCCATACAATGCTTCCACATTGCCCCTCACTGCAAAGACACCCCTCCACAGGATGATGGATGATGCAACACCAATCAGCCAACTCGGTGCTCTGTGCATCACCCATGAGAGTCTTATCCTTTGGTGGCAAGTATTTTCAGAGCCTCCAAGTGTCCAAACTGCACCTGTTCCATCTATATATGAAAAGAAACAAATATACAGTTTCTCCCTAGAGGAAGCAACCATTTATTGCAATTGCTATCAATGCCTTCCAAAACTGTTACCATTACACCACAACACACACCATTACACACAAAAAAGTTGTGTTCTTTCATAGTACAGAGTAATTTCTAGTGCTCCCCAAAGCCAAAGCAATCAGGTAACACAATGTAAAGGAAAAGAGAGCTTTAGACCTAAGAGTAACCAGTTCACCACTCTGGTGTAATCTCCAGACATTTTACTTCATTTATGAACAGCCTTCTCACACCTTCTGTTAATTTTTCTACTAGAGGCATTTATTTCTTCTCATAAATGTTGAAGGCCTTTTTATATTATAAGAAAATTTTGAAAGACAAATAAATATAAAACATTTTATGGCTATGGCAAGATGGAAACCAAACCAGTGGGAGTGTGAGAGTCTCTGGATGGGTAAATGTCCATAAGGACTAATCTGCATTCATGGGTGTGTGTAAATGGGTAAGTAAATGTCCAAATGAGGGAAGACATGGGATCAAGAACAAGGGGCTCCACTGCAGAAGTGAGAGCAATTTAACACTGCTCTGAAATTGGTGCCCTTGGCATGCAGAAACTTCTTCCATTCTCAGGGCATCTCTGGGAAAAAGGCAGCAGAGATCAGCTGCCCCATGTCACCTGACCCAGACCACTACATCTGGCAACAGACCAGGCACTGACAGTGGGGACTACGGAGAAAGTTTGGGGAAGAAATCTGGAGCTAAGCATCACCAGAGAAGAAGATCTGGAATGATGCCATTTTCCCTGTCCTGGGACAGGGCAGAGACCTGCTTTAGCCCACCCAATTCTGCATCCTGAGACCAAGGGGTGATCTCTGCACCCCTCTGAGATCAACCATCATTGACCCAGAGAGGATGCTTCAAGAGCACAATACCAGAGAGACAGACATCATCCCCACACTGGACCAAACACAGACATGCACAATCTGAGTGGGAGACCTAGCAGCAGATGAGTTGGAGTGAGTCCTGATCTGATTCACCCATCTTACCCCAGCAGTCCATGGGTCATCTGACAGTAGCCTAATCAACCCATTCTGAAAGCAGTGGAGAGGGTCCAGAGACCAGAGCCCATTCCTTATCACTGTGAGCCAAAGGCAGTGGCACTTGAGACACACCAGTTTTAACAAAAGGGGGATAAGGAAAATGGAAAGGAAAGGAACCTGAAGCTCCAGAAACAACCTCAAGAGGGAGCCTGATTTTTACATTTTTATAATATTTTATGTATTGTGTGTGTGTGTTTGCCTGGTCTTTCCATACATATCTTTCTGTGTGTGTTTTCTGACTAGGTTTTCTCTTTTTTCTGTTCACAATAGCAAGAACAATGAACCAACCGTGCTTCACATCAAAAGAGGACTGGATAAAAAAATGTGGTATATATACACAATGAAATATTACGCAGCCATAAAGAAGAACAAAATCATGAACTCAGCAGGAACCTGGATGGAATTAGAGCTTATAGTACTGAGTGATCTCTCACAGAAATAAAGAGCTGAGTATCACATGCTCTCACTCATAAGTGGTCCTTGAATAACTACCGTATTATTATGAGAAAAGGATTGAAAGTAGGGGAACTGTGAGGTATGGGATGGAAAGCTGAGGTTGACAGAATGGAAGTAAAGCAGCAATGTGCTGGGATTACAGAATGGAAGTAAAGCAGCATATGTTAGGCCAATAGGTATCTGAGGAAGAAACAAAAGAAAAGAAAAATTAGAATCCCATGGGAAACAAGGAATCCAAAACTGGAAAAGAGAAAGGAGAGCATCAGGGCACAAAGCTGAAACAGAGAAAGTGGTAAAATTAGAAAGACCAAATGAGTTGAGAGGCGGTGTGATAGCATGGGAGGTGATGGAAAAGGGATGTTTCTGAAAGACAAGAGGTCCTGACTTCAGCCTGATGGAAGAGTTAAGGTTCACCCTTTCAGACCCCCATTCACCAACACCATCCTTATGCTGCCCCTAAAACCTGTTAGTCTCCCATGGAAATGATTACACACATTACGTGGGTTTTCCACAGGTTGAAAAACTTCCCCTCCTCAGAGTTCAGATAAAATATCCTCGTGGTATGAGAAAAGAGAGAAAGATAAGAGAAAACATGAGAAGGGAGAAAATACGATAATGAAAGAAAACAGAAAGAAACCATGACAAAATGAGTTAATTACTATATTTCTTGTGCAGATACATAAAAAATTTATTTGTTCTATTGCAAGCAATGGACATCAGGCAAATTTGATGAAATCAAATTTAGGAGGACAGACATGCCTAGAAAGTGATTGAGAGCAGGTTTTAGGGGAGTAGAAAAAAGGCTTCACCTCTGCCCCTAAAAGGTTCATTAAAAATGGACTAAAAATAAGCAAATTCAAAGAAGAAGAATGAGTATTTATTTGTTATACAAACAAAAGGAAAAAAATCAAAGGAGACTAATGACCCACTTAGCCAGAGTTTAGTAGATATTCATATACCCTTCTTTGCAAAAGCCAGAAAGATTGATGGAAGGAAGTTATTTTGAGATTTATTCGATGACTTTTAGAAAAGATGAATGCACCCAGAAGGCAGATAGTACCTTCTCAAGAATTATCTTCAAATTTAAATAAACTCCATTATTCTGGTGTTAAAGTCCTCCAGGTGGGTTGTATCCCTCACAACTTCTACCTGCTATGGAGTGACATTTTTGAGAAAAGATGAAAGGCATTTGTGTGTTCCTTGGCAGATGAGTCTAAAGGAAGATAAGAAAAATCTCGAAGACAGCATCAAGAGCACTTGCTGATCTGCAAGTGCCTAGAACAGATCAAAATCGACATACCACCATGGAGCTCTATTTGAGATGGACACTTCCTGGATTCCTTCAGTGCTGGAATGGAATCACGATTTACCATAAAATAGAGATCCTTATTCTGATTCATGCTGAGTACTCATCCACTATGACATCTGATGTATTCAAAAAAGTCATTCTTTTAGAAAGACAATATGAAAATTTTTCAAAGATGAACTGAAAATCAGTTTGAGAGACACTAGCCAGCTGTCCCAATATGACTTTGAGGATCTTCTTCACTAGAAATTGACACACCTGTTTTGGGGAGACATTCTGGATACATCATTAATTTCTCTGAAAGATATATTCTTGTCTTCTCCACAAGCCATGAGGCCACAGCCTCTAGAAACAATTCCATGGATGTGTGTTTTATGTGGGACATCATGGAGACTTTGGCGAACAGTATGATGGTGCCTTTTAGCCTTCTTCCTGATGTTGACTTGCAGCAGAGAGAGTCCACACTTTAGTACTCCAGCTTTTAGAGAATTCGCCACAAGGAGCGGCACTTGGCTCAAGACTGGCAGCTATGATGATCAAAAAAGGCAATTCAAAGATAGTGGAAAAGGTAGCTGGGTCCAAGCTCTATCTGGCCTTTTGTAGTTTTGTGATTAGAATAAGGTATATTTGGGGGTACTAAAATTCAAAAGCTGTCTTCAGATCACAGTGTTCACTGAAGCGGTGGGGACCCACTTTCCAGTACCTCACAATTTTTCCGATGATGGGAACATATGTATATGCCCTGAGTACAAAGTAACACAAGGAAAAGGAAAGGAACAGAGAAAGAGGGAAAGGGGAAGAAAGACAATGGAGAGAAATAAGTTGAGAAGGAAAAACAAACAAGCCTATGAAAAAAGAATAAAGAATAATAAAACAATAAAAGTAAAACCAAAAATATGAAGACACTTTCACACTCATATATACACTTATGTGAACAAGAAGAAAAAAAAATGAAATACACACAAAAAAATATATATAAAGACAACAAGAAAAAGTAAAGAAAACTGAAAAAAACAAAACTTTTCTAATCCTTGAGTATTCGCTAGTGGCAGTTTTGGAAACTTCCATTTTATTTTGTTTGTTTGTTTGTTTTGTCACTCTTGGCTCACAGCAGAAAAGGGAGCTCCAGCCTGTAGACCTGCCTTCTTACTCACCATACAGTCAGGGCAAGGCTAGAAACTACCCCAAAAACATGTGTTCAACTTTCTCCACACACACTGACCAGGTCATTCCCCATGTGGGTCACACACCTCACAAACTGCAGGGGAAAGAGGGCTGAATCAGTTTGAAATTTATCCCCACCATTTTGCTTTGGGCTGAATTCCTCACCTCTATTGAACACATAGTCCTGTGAATGTTCCAGAATGGGGATACAGCCGCTGGGTCTCCACACCGGCCTGTTCCTCTGGGGATAAAGCACCTGGGTTATCCTATCTGGGTTGATGATGGTCAGCCTCAGAGTGGTGATGATTTCACAGCTCAGTCTCAAAGGGTAGCTCCGCTTTTCAAGGGGGCATGGAGGAGTCTTTCTCTGCCTGGGTTCCAGAACAGGGGCGGTGGCAGCACCTCTGCATTTTTCTCCTCCTCTGGTATTTACTGATAATGATCCCTGCTCTGTATTTTCTCCATGATCCCTATTGTCAATGTCCAATCTTGCGCCAGTGGCTGTGGTAGCAGGTGGTGCCATCCAGTAAATTTTAAAATAAAAAATATGTTTAATAAAAAAAAATTTCCTGCCACTTTCTTCCAGGTAGATTCCCAAAGATGGTGCATGCTACTGGGCCACTGATTGCACTGGGATTCAAATACCAGGAAATGGAGCAGCCACCTCTGCACAAGAGCTCAGGCTGTTGGTTCCCATGTCCCCACTCAGTCAGACACTCACATACCCACTTGCACACACACTTGTATGCATATTCATCCTTACACACACTCACCTATTTGGAGACTCAAGCACTTCATCTAAACCTATCACCATCTTGGAATCAACTCTTATAAAATGAAGCACTTTTAGAAACAAGCAAGTTAAAAAAGCTAGTTATAGAGCTGTGCTGCCCAGTGGTATTCAGTACATTCACCTTATAGTGGCAAACTCAAACTCACATTCAAAGTACTTTTGTGCTAACATGCTAAATATTTCCACTGGGGTAGCTTAACTCTAGGTTATAGTTTGGCAACGTAGATACCAGGATTTCTGCTGAACATATTTTCTAAAAGAAACATGATTTTTAGCTGGGCATGATGGTGTGCATCTGTAGTTCCAACTACTTGGAAGGCTTAGGCAGAAGGATCTTCTAAGCCCAGCAGGTTGAGGCTGCAGTGGCAGTGAGCATGCCACTACACTTCAGCCTGGGAGTCAAGAGTGAGACTCCAACTCAAAAAAACAAAAAGGTTTTTTCCTTCATTTGCAGTCAACAGGTGGCAGATGATTCCACCCAAAACAGTTTGTAGTACACCTACTGAATCTATATCACACTCTGTCTTTCTTCAGTAAGTACAACACTTTCATAAACATTGGAGGTTGTAAATTGTTTATGAAGAAAGCTGAGATAAAAACTTAGATGTTGTCATTGAAGTTAATGAGAAAACACAAACATGCATGTTATACAATACTCCTTGTTTAATGATGAACAAAATGTTCTATGATTGCTTGTGTTAGTTCAATGAATGAAGCAAAGTGGATCTACAGCAAAGTAACAACTTTCTTGGGAGTTTTATTTCCAGATATATGTTTCACTGTGCAATAGACATCACTATGCTTATGGTGGATTACCTGTTGGCTATATCATTTTATGCTAACTTGGAGGATGTCACCAAATTAACTTACTGAGCTCTGTCCATGTAGAATTTGAGAGTAAGAAGTTATCAATAACTATTGGATAAGCATTTTAAAATACATGCTTTCTTTTTCTAAAAGCTGCTCCAAGTTGATAAATGCTCTCATTCATGGAAACACATGTAGAAAAACCTATGATTTAAAGGTACACATTGTATTGTTTCAGTGCTTAAAATATCTGGGCCCACACACAAAATTACTAGGTCACTTTTTGAAAAAGTGGAAAGTGAAAGCTTCTCCCCATTGAAATTGTAAAGAGTACACAGACCCATATTAAAAACAACATTTGTATGCTAAAGGAAGCAGGGTTGTAATTATTTCTTTTAGTTCAAAGAATGAAGCACATTCAGAGATAAGCAAGTTAAAAGATAATTTTTTTTCCTTTTCACTTACATAGAGATGCTACCCAGTGATATTCAGTGCAATCATCTGATAGTAGAACATTCACTTACAATGTACTCCAGTGCAAGCCTGTTGGATGTTTCCACATTATCTGTGTAGGTCTCCTCTAGGTAACAGTTTGACAGAACAGATATCAGGATTTATTTAAATCTTATTCTAAGAAACAGAATTTTCCTATATTTGCAGCTGACAGGTGGCAGATGATTCCACTTATTAAAACAGTTTGTAGGATAACATACTGAATCAAATACCACACTCTTCTTTTTAGTAAGTAAAACCCTTTCACAAAGAAAGGAGAATGCAAAATTGCTTTTGCATGAAGTTGAGAGAAAATCTTAGATGTACAAATGTATATACACAGTATGTTATCTAGGCCTGTTCTGCTTAAACAGTTCTTTGGCTGGTACACACACTTCTACTAAGGCAGCAAGCCTTACATTTGGCTGGACTGGATGTAGCATGTAAGCAATGGCACTTCTGTAGCTCTAAAAGCTATGCAGTGACTTACAGGATTCCTAGAAAGTTTGTTTGCTGGACATTCCTGTTTCATTCTGGCAAAAGAGTTTCTTCCAGATATCTGCTGCTTTCAACAGCTCTGTTGCACTCACATAAATTTACTCAAGCCCTACCAAACCAAAAAATGTTATTCAGGACACACTGTTTTAGTGAAAAACCAGTCACACTCACTCAAAAACTTGTTATGAAAGTTTTTTGTCACTCAACAGACTGATTTCTGTTGGCCTTCTGTTGCCTTCAACTGCTCTTTGGTTGTTACACACATTCTTGAATTGTCTGTAGCCTGAAAGTACTTCAACCTTTCAGACAGAGTAAAAGCTAGCCCTGATGCACCTACAAGAAACTTGTCATGACTGATGTAAGGGCTCATAGAAACCTCTTCTGCCTCCAAATGTTTTTTCAGTCTTTACATAGTGTTTCAGCTAAACTAGAGTTGTAGTTGAAACCCAAATTACCATCATGCACATCCCTCAAATCACATCAAGGCTAAAGTGACTTTAATGATCATGCTTCATTCATGCTTATTCTTTGGGGGCTACGAAAATGCTGGTGAGCTGGGCACGTTGAATCACTCCTGTAATCTCAGCACTTTGGGAGGCAAAGGGAGGATTGCATTAGCCCAGGGGTTCGACACCAGTCTGGGCAACTTGGTTAGACCTCATCTCTACACCAAATTTTTTAAAATAGCCAGGCATAGTGACACATGTCCGTGTTTTCAGGTACCTGGAAGGTTGAGATGGAAAAATTGCCCAAGCAAACAGGTCCAAGATACGGTAGCCACAATTGTGCCACTGCACTTGAGCCTTGGCAACAGATGAAGACCCCAAGTTAAAAAAAAAATCCTCACGTCAAAACTCCTTCTCATTGGTCAGTGTCCTTCTTGGCTTGATCTTACCTCAACAGTATCTTGTGTCACATAAAGTTCTGAAAACCAGCCGGGCTTGGTGGTTCAGCCTGTAATCCCGTGCCTTTGGGAGGCTGAGGTGAGTGGATTGCCTGAGCCCGTGGGCTCAAGACCCGCCTGGGCAGCGAGACCTCATCTCTACAATAAAATAAAAAAATCAGCCGGGCGTGGTAGCCCATGCCTATAATTCCGGCTACTTGGAAGACTGAGGTGGAAGGATCGCCGGAGCCCAGCAGGTCGAGGCTGCAGTGACCAGGAGTGGCCACTGCACTCCAGTCTGGGCGACAGAGACTCCAACTCAAAAAAAAAAAAAGTTCTGAAAACCCTCCCAGGAATAACAATGACTTCATTAGCCTCACAGTGTGGATGCTATCACTGCCACAGCCACTCACAAGCTTCCTCATTGTCCAGAGTTCATACAAACTGCACCTTTCTCAACATCTTTGGGAACAACCCCAATCTGATTTCCTCTTAGTCAGTTACAGATACTTGGGCCTACTTTACAATTATTCCCTACACCCCTCCTTCCTTCATCAGAAAGTAAGTTATTGGTCACTCAGTGTATACTTCTCCCACCTGACACTTCCACTCCAAAGAGAGAACATTGTTAGAACATTCATGAGTCTCTGACCCCCAGAACTTTACCCTTTCAAAGCCCCATCCATCAATGCCATTTGGTTGATGACTCTCAATCACATAAGTTTGATCCACCTTGACATCCCTCCCTTCCCCCCTCCACGTCTAGTTCTCACATTGTGAGCCTGAAGGGAGAGAAAAAGAAGCCACCACAGAACCAGGCTGTCTGGGACACTTTATGTGTTCGCATATGCAAGTCTCACTTGTTTCTTGTGCACCTCTCTCTTGGTCAACAGGCACTTCAGGCCAGTAGGGGAAATCAAAGTTTGTAGGACAGACACTGTCAGGCACTGTCTCCTACTAGCCTCTAGGGAAAAAAAGAGGTAGCTTCACTTCCACCCTTGAAAAGTAGCTGAAAATGCCTTGCAGGAGGGAGTTTGCAAGGAGAAAAATTATCTTCATCTCTTAAACAAGCAAAAGAAAAGATCACAGGTGACTGATAATCCAACATGCCAAAGTTGGTCAGATGCTCATATAACTTTCTCCACAGCACCTCTGGAAATGGAGCATGGTAGGTCACTTTGAGGTTTACTTGATGACTCTAGAAAAAGGAATGGACCCTGAAGGCAGATTGTACCTTCTCAAAAATTCTCAGGAATTTGAATGAGCCCCATTACTCTGGTGTTAAAGTTGTCCAGGTGGGGCTGTTTCCCTTCCTTCTTTTACCTGCTATGGGGTGAAAATTCTGGTCCTGTACCAGTTGAAGATCTTCACAAAAAACAGACCAGTTTTAGGGAGGACATGAACTGATTTTCTGGATGCATCAGGAATCTCTCTGAAAGATGTGTTTTTGTCTTCTCCACAAACCATGAAGTCACAGCTTCCAGAAATAATTCCATGGCTGTGTGTTATATATGGGAGATCATGGAGTTCTTGAAGAACCAGTGATGACTTGTGGTAGGGAGAGTCCACCCTTTAATACTCCAACTTTTAGAGCATTCACCATGAGTGGAAGCACTTGGCTCAAGATTGGCATATGTGATGACTAACAAGGCAAATCACGGAGGACAGAGGAGGCAGCTGGGTTCCAACTCTAGTTCTGGCAAATAGAATATGGTACTAAAGGGGCACAGCATGTAATCTAGGTGTGCGCTGCCTGCACAGTTCTTTGGCTGGTGCACACACTTCTACTAATGCAACGAGCCTTATATTTGGCTGGATTGGATGTGTCATGTCAATTATGGCCCTTCCATACATAAAACAGCTACGGAGTGACTCACAGGGCTCCTAGAAAATTTTTTTGCTAGACATGCCTGTTTCTTCCAGGCATCTACTGCTTTCAACAGCTCTTTTACGCTCACATAAACTTACTCAACCACTACCAAGCACCCAAATGGTATGAAGATTACACTGTTTTAGTGCAAAACTTACCACATTCACTCAAATGTTTGTCATGACTTACAGGGTTCATGGACACTCCCCCATGTTTGAAAGTTTTTTGTCATTCATCAGACTGGTTTTTGCTGGTCTTCTGCTGCCTTCAACTGCTCTTTGGTTGCCACACATATTCTTAAACTGTCTGTGGCTTGAGAGGACCTCAAGCACCCATATGGTGTAAAAGCTACCCCTGAGATGCCTACAAGAAGCTTGTCATGACATAATGTTTTATAGAAACATTCTGTGCCTTCAAATATCTGTCAGCTTTTTTCCTCTCTTTTAATTTTTATTTTGAATTTGTGGGGTACAATTCAGTGTTAGGTATACAAATGTTCATTGTGCAAGTACCCTTATTGATGAGATGTGCCCTCTTTCTCCAGGTGGATATCTACTACTGTCAATCCCAGCTATCCACCCCTGACCCTCCTCCCCGCTGTTTCCCACTACTTTCAATCCCTTTTCTACAGTAATATGGTAGTTGTTCAAGGTCCACTTATGAGTGAGAACATGTGATACTCAGCTCTTTGTTTCTGTGAGAGATCACTCAGTATTATAAGCTCTAATTCCATCCACGTTGCTGCAAAGTTCATGATTTTTTCTTCTTTATGGCTGTGTACCATTCCATTATATATATGTACCACATTTTTTTTATCCAGTCCTCTTTTGATGGGCAGCATGGTTTCTGTGGAAATAATTGTGGTGATTCCTAAGACTCCTAGAAACTTTCCATATGATCCCACAATCCCCTACTGGTAATATACTCAGAAGAACTCAGGTCACTCTATGAAAAAGATACCTACATATGTATGTTTATTGCAGCATTGTTCACAATAGCAACAATAAGGAAACAGCCATCTGTTTAAACAGTGTTTTGCCTAGGAAAGTATTAAATGCAAAACCTAATTTGACATCATACACAGTTCTTCAAATCACATCAAACCTAAAGTGACTTCAACGATCATGTTCATTCATGCTCATACTTTGGAAGCAACCAAAATGCTTGTAAGCTGGATGCATTGGACCACCCTTGTAATGTTAGCATTTTGGCAGGCAGAGGTAAAAGGACTGCCTTAGCCCACTGGTTTGAGACCAGCCTGGAAAACTTGGCTAGACCATATCTCTACAATGAGTCAAAAAAGTTAGCCAGGCATAGTGGTACATGCCTGTGTTTCCAGGTACTTGGAAGGCTGAAGAAGAAGGACCACCTCAGTCTAGCAGGTCCAGGATGCGGTGGCCCCCATTGTGCGACTGGCACTACCAGGTTTCAAGAAAACTATCCTTGCTTCAAAATTACTTCCCATTGGTCTGAGTCCATCGTGGCATGTTCTTACCTCAACAATTTCTTGCTGTCACATGAAGTACTGAAAACCCTACCAGGCCTAACAATGGTTTTCCTGGCCCCACATTGTGGGTACTATCACTGCCACAGCCATTCACATGCTCCTCCTGTGTTATAGAGTTCATCCAAATTACTCTTATCTGGACATCTGTTGGAACAGCTCCAATTTGATTTCCTCCTAACCTAGCTATGAATACTCTGGCCTCCTTTTGAATTGCTTTCCCTCCTTGCTTTGCTTCATCAGGAAATAGGCCCTCTGTCACCAGGTGTGTACTTCTCTCACCTGGCACTGGCCCTCCAGGGAAAGACATTCTCTGAATTTTCTTTAGTTTCTGATCCCCAGAACTTCACCCTTTCAAACTCCCATTCATCAATGACATTTTGTCACTTCCCGTGATACACCTGAAATCCCATTTATCAATGAATAGTCTCCATCTTGACACTTCTTCCTCTCTTATGATCCAGGTCATTCACTGAGAGCAAAAAGGGAGAAAGAAAGAAGCCACCACGCAACCAGACTGTCTAGGACACTTTATTTGATCACACTTGCAAGCCTCCTTTGTTCCCTTATTGACCTCTCTTGATCAACAGGCATTTCAGGCAAGAAGATAATATCAAAACTTAGAGGACACTTTCAGACAGAGTCTCCAGCTGGTGGTAGAAAAGAAACAGGAAATCTTCACCTCTGCCCCTGAAAAAGTAACTGAAGATGGACTTGCAGAAAGAAGTTTCTAGGGAGAAAAAGGCATCTTCCTTTGTTGAACAAATGAGGGAAAATATCACAGGAGACTGATGACTCAGCATGCCAATGATGGTCAGATGCTGATATAACTTTCTTCACAAGAGCCACAGAGATGGGGAGAGGGAGAACATTTTGAGTTTTAGTCACTGACTTTAAAAAGCATGAATGGACCCAATAGACAGACAGTAGCTGCTCAAAAATTCTTTTTGAAATTTGAATAAGCTCCATAAATCAAATATGCTGTTGAAGTTTTCCAGGTGAAATTGTATGCTTCACTACTTTTAACCACCTTGGAGTGTAAGCTCTGGGAGGAGACGAAAGGCAATTGGGTGTTTTTTGACAGATGTGTCTAAAGGAATATAAGGAAAATCTCAGAAGAAAGCATCTAGGATCACCCCACAAGGGCCCGAAATAGATCAAAATCAGCATACCACCATGGGGTACTACATTTGGGGAGAACACTCCCTGAGCTCCCTCAGTGCAGATGGCATCATGGTCAACCAGAAGATGGTGATTCTGGTTTCCTGGATTCATGCTGAGTAGTAATACATTTGAATAAATCTAATGTATTCAAAAAGATCTTTCTCTTAGAAAGGCAATATGGAAATTTGAGGAAAGATGGACTGACAATCAAGATGAGAAACACTGGAGCCACCTCAAGAGGATCTTTTTCACTAGAAACAGATACACCTGTGTTAGAGAGGACATAAACCTATTTTCTGAATTCATCATAAATCCCTTGGGAAATGCCTGTCACATTATTTTAGTGCAAGACCCTCCAACCTGCTGAAAAGTTTTTTATGACTATAGGCTCATGAAAACTCACATACTATTTTAGGTCTTATAGTAGATGTTGTTTAGAAGACAATTTACTTGATCTGCAGACAGTTCAGGAAGATGTGGAGGAAATGTGGTTCTTGATAGTGTGGTTCTTGATGTTTGTTACCCCACCCTCTGAAATTTTATATATTGAAAGTGTAAATATGAAAGGTTTTACAAACATAATGTCATAACACAGGATTACAGGCCAGTGTAAATGTTACTTATGAAGTCAAAGTGATAGTCCAAAGATCTGGAAAAGTTAAAAAAAATCTCACTTATTCAGAAGATTCTTTAACACCCTCACCTAATAGAGATTGCAAAACAATGAAAGACAAGTCAGCAGGGGGGCTAACTGAATCTGTCTCTTCCACCCTCCTTATCCCATTTGCATTGAAGTTAATTCTTTTACAGATTGTTAGTTAAGAGACTCCTGTTCTCCTTTCTGAGTAGCATTTTGGCCTAGCAATTGGGTAATTGATATTAATGGTAAATGTATAAGAATGACCTAAATTTTTGTAAACTTGATTGTTTATAGAGATTCCTTTACATATTTTTGTAAATCTTACACATTTCATTTTATGACATGCTTAAACATTTTATCTTTGTCCTACTCTTTTTCCTCTTTAAATGACTAGTTAGTTTATTATAGAGCAAAGATTTACCATACAAGATCTCTTCCTATACACAATTTTTGTCTTTACACCCCTCCTTACCAAAAAATACTTTGATACCAGTGACTTTTTCATATCTTTCCTTTGATTCCTTTGCTTTCTCGTTTTTCTTTTCTTTTTGTACATAACTTTTACATCTATCGTTTGAATTGACCTTTAGTAATGTTTCATTAAGACAAGAGTACATATTTCTTTTTTTTTTTGAGTTGGATTCGAACTCTGTCGCCCAGACTGGAGTGCAGTGGCACGCTCCTCGCCACCGTAGCCTCAACCAGTTGAGCTCTGGCGATCCTTCTGCTTCAGCCTACCAAGTAGCCGGAACTACCGGCACGCCCTACCATGCCTGGCTAATTTTTGATTTATTGTAGAGATGAGGTCTCGCCAAGTTGCCCAGGTGGATCTCAAACCCGCGGGCTCAGGCAGTCCACTCATCTCAGCCTCCCACAGTGCGGGATTACAGGCTGAGCCACCGAGCCTGGCTAGGAATACATATTTCAATATGGATGACCAGAACAAAACAGTAGGCATCTGTGTTAATTAATTTGCGTTCCAGTGCCCTAAAATTCACCTGCGTGTTGTTTGGCTGTTGATGAGCTACTGATAATCACTTTAGTCGATTTCCAGGCCTCCTCAGTGGCTATCACTTCTCAACCAGGTGTTCCCCCTTCCTTTTTGAAAAGGGTACACCCAGTCAACCAGTCTCCTTCCTTTTTTCCCACTTTTGCCTCCTCCCTCACTACCTGATAACACACCAGCTACAGCCACAGTAGTTGCAACAGAATCAAGCATGTGTGTGACTCCTCCCCATCTTTGCCTGCTCACACTTGCTCCAAATGTCCATTTGAGAGACTCCTGTTCTCCTGAGTAGCATTTTGGCCTAGCAATTGGGTAATTGATATTAATGGTAAATTTATAAGAATGACCTAAATTTTTGTAAACTTGATTGTTTATAGAGATTCATCAGTTTTCTCTTCAAAAAGTGATTGGGGTTGGAGATTTTATTAAAGTTCTTGTTCCTTTTTTCTATCACAAATCACCCTCAAATTAAATTGAAATCTATCACCCTCCCCCAAGACAAATCAAACGGTTCACTTGTTAATTAAGTAATCCTGTTAACTCACAGCAGGGACAAATCATTTCACATCCACATTGTTCACTCTAATAGGTTTTACATCAAACCATTACAAACAGAGAAATGGTAAAAAATTCCATATGTATAGACATTTTTCTTAATTTACTTCACTATTTTATAAACCAGTTTATAACAAATGGGTTACTACATGCCCAATTCCAGAGCCTACACTTGGAACTACAGGCACCAAGCATCCAATTACAAAAAAAAAACCCCGCTCCAGTTCTGGTGAGCAGAAAGAGGTACTGGAAGGGCACAGCACATAACCAGAATGAAAAACACAGGAGTAGAAAGGTTGTTTTTTGAAAAACTTTTGTGAACCAGGGACAGTGCTCATGCCTGTAATTTTCAGCGTTTGGGGAGTCCAAGGCAAAAGAATCACTTGATTTCAGTAATTGGAGGCAACGGTAAGCTATGATGGCACCACTGAATTTCAACCTGGGACATAAAGCTAGACCCTGTCTCAAAATCAAATAAAATAATTAAAAATTAAAATTTTTCTTTGGGGAAGATGAGGGAAGATGGTGGCCAAGCCAGTCAGACTATGTGAGCCCATGTGAGTGCGTGAGTGTATGAAAATTTTTGTTTGCATGCTGTTGAGCAAGTCGGTGTATGAGTGGGCTCACTGAGTAAGGGCTAGGGAGTTAGTGGCTAGGGATCTCCTGGTGCAGCGGGTGGTGCTACAGCAGCTGAGCTTGGACTCTAGTGATTCCTGGGATGCAGAAGCCAAGCACCATTTTCTTTTTCTTTTGTTTTTAAATCAACAAACCCTCCCAGTGAAGAAAATGCTGGGAGAGACTGTCTAAGTGAGGCTCGTGAGTGGGTGGCCAGGAGCCTGGTGTCACAGCTGGTGCTGCAACTTCTCTGCTTTGTCCTTGGCTCTTCCTGGGTCACAGAAGCAGAACACCATTTTTTTTAATGGACAGAAGTTTTCCTTTGATTGAAAAAGCAGCAGGGAGAAATTATCGCCCAAAACTCTCCCTCACCATTGAAGCAGGAGAGAGACTGCTCTGAGCTTTGCCTCACCACTAGAGCACCTGACAGAGCGCTGGCAGGAGCTACAGTTAGAGTCCAGAGGCAAGCTCCCACGAAAGAGGACAAGAGAGGCACCCCACAAGCATCTTGAAGGTGGGGCAGGAAAGCGCTCCGACTCGCTCACCGTGGATCAAAAGACCCAATCTCTGTGACTGGTGGATCAACTACTCAAGGATTGATTATGACCCAGAGGGAAAATCCTTAGACACAAACTTCAGAAGGACCTGATGAGTGCTGAGTTCCAGGTGTCCCACCCCCTACCCTGAACCAGCCGCAGGACAAAGGGTGTGGCCAGAAAAGGACAAGGAAGAACTCCAAAGAGATCAGTGATGAGTCCAGGACTGACCCAACCCCTCCCCCCACAGCAATCCTCTGAATGTCAGACGCACACAGCTGGACCAGGACTGAGAGGGACAAATCCAGGCAGAGCCTGGACGTAAGTCACAATAGGAGAACTCCATTCCACGAGTACATGCTTCATTCCAGGGCACTCCCGGTGAGAGTACATACCTGGGGAAGAGACAATCTCATACCTCCCTAGGGAGGAGATCTGCCTGACCATACAAGAGTGGAAGGGGAAGAATGCAGAGCCACCCACCTCCACTGCCCCTCCTCTTCCCCTGCTTCATCACCCAAGGAGAGAATGAGATGGCTCTGCAGGAGAGACCTGATTAGAGGAACAATTACAGAGCCTGCCACAAGAGGGCAGGTTTTCTTTTTAATTTTCAATTTGCAGCAAGCTATCCAAGCTTCATCAGGCAGCTTCAGCTTGGCCTGACAGAGGTAGTAAAAGAAAAAGATCACACTCATTCCCTAAGGCCTACTCCAGTGTACTCAGAAAATGCAAGTACAGGGGATGCCCCAAGGCATTTGGGTGGAGCCAAAGAATGAATGGACAGGAGACCTGGAGAGCTGCTGAAGGGCTCTATGTGGACAAGAGGAAGGAATGCAACTGGGGAAAGAGGTGAGTGCTGGAGGGGCCTGAGAGGGGGAAGCTAGGAGAAGACCAGAGGACTGAAGGTTGCTTGCCAGGCCCAGGTAGCCTAGATCCATTTCAAGGTGGGAAACCTTCAGACTGGTGCACACACTTTCCCCTCATCTTTCACATAAGGGTCTCCCTACTAAAACTTGGTTGGAAACTGTCAATCCTGCAACCTCTGCAGTTCTCTTTTTGGCCAGCCACTGTTGACTAAAAACATTAGACTCTGAAACAGCCTGGTCCTCAATCTCAAAATCGAGACCCTGGACCTCTGTTCCCCATACTTTCTCTTCCTCTTTATTTTCTACCCCTCCCTCAACCCACTGGAAGACACCTGATTCTGGGAAATACCCAACCCACCCCAGTCCAACTCACTGGGTGCCTTTAACTGTCCCTGGTCCTCATATACAGCCTCCTCCTTTGGAATGAATTGATCTCTATCCAGACCCCATTTCCCCAGGCTGCCTTTCATTCCCTACTCCCTCAATTTCCACACTACCCCTCACTCAAGGCCAGATCTCCCAGGAACTTAACCCCATGCTCAGAGGTCCACCAGAATCCCTCACAAACAACACATCCAAGAGGGTAGTTTCTGTGTCGACTTCCTGTGTCCTGTTTGTGGACTTTGTTTCTAGGTTTTCCTGCATTCTGCAGCTTCTTGGGTCTCACACACAGCTCTTAAAACTGAAACAAGTCTTCCATGATTTTACTGGTCACACAGTGTTCATGCTAGCCTATACTTTCTACTATACACCTTGTTCAACCCTATAGTCTTCAGAGAATCTCCCTGTGCATAAAAAAAAAAAGTGTGAAAGCCGACACAGTTACAATAAGCCTTTCATGACTTACAGGGTTCACAGAAACTTGCATTGCTTCCAAATTTCTTGTCACTCTTCAAAGATTTTCTAGGCTAGCACTGCCTTCAAAATCTAATTTGCCATCACACACAGTTATTTAAATCACATCAAGCCTAAAGTGGCTTGAATAATCATGCTTCCTTTATGCTAGCTTGTCCAGGGCTTCCAAAATTCTTATAAATACTACCCCATTTTAAGGAAACTGCCCTCACTTTCAACTTCCTTTTTATTGTTCAAGCTCTGACCTTCTTGGCTTATTCTTACTTCAATAGTTTCTTGCTGTCACATGAAGTTCCTAAAACCCTGCCATACCTAGCAATGTCTTGACTGGACAGAGTATTAATGCTAGCTTTGGAAGAGGTATGAAATGCCTCTCATTGTTTATAACACTCAGAGAAACTACCTATGTTTGAAAATTACTTGCCACTGTTCAGATGGTGTTTTTCCTCGGCTTCTGGTCACTTCAACAGCTTTGTTGCTGTAACACACAGTTCTTCAAAACACACTATGTTTCAAAATGGCTTGACAGGTTGCACTGCATGAATGCTAGCCCTGCAAGTGCTACCAAGTGCTTATAAGTACAAACTAAATTTAAGGTGTTTGCCTTTGCTTCAAAAACTGTCAGGGGAGGTTGTGTGGGATTGGCAGTTGAGGGAAACTGCTAGGGGAGGGAGGGGTATACCTCATCAACAATGGTACCTGCATAAACAACATTTGTATACCCAACTCTGAATTGTACCTCACATCTTTATAATTAAAATTTTAAAATAATACAATAATAAAAATATTAAAAATCATCAAAATAATTTTATGCCAGTATTTAATAAATGTTTATCCTAGACTTATTATTTTTTCTTTTGAGTTGGAGTCTCACTCTGTCGCCCAGACTGGAGTGCAGTGGCCGCTCCCGGCCACCGCAGCCTCGACCTGCTGGGCTCCGGCGATCCTTCCGCCTCAGCCTTCCAAGTAGCCGGAATTACAGACATGCGCTACCACGCCCAGCTGATTTTTTGAATTATTGTAGAGATGAGGTCTCACTGCCCAGGCGGGTCTCGAACCCACGGGCTCAGGCAATCCACTCACCTCAGCCTCCCAAAGGCACGGGATTACAGGCTGAGCCACCCAGCCCAGCTGTTCTAGACTTATTTTAATTTTTCTTTTTTTTTGGCTTTCACACCCAGTTCCTTAAACTGTACTACACCTAAAAATGTCTGGGCAGGTCACAGAGTGTTAATATTTGCCCTGCCAAAACTACAAAAAGCATGTAATGACTAACAGGGTTCAGAGGAACTATACTTGCTGGAAAATCCTTGTTAGTGTTCAAAAATTGATACTTCCAGATTACTTCTGCTGTCAACTGCCCTTATTCAGTCATATACATTTATTCAAACTCTACCAGACCTAAAAATTATTTGACTTGTCACACTGCATTAATGCCAAACCTGCCACACTCCTTAAAAGCTTGCAGTGATTTACATAGCTCATAGAAACTATCTTTGGCTGAAAACTTTGGGTCACTGTTCAGTGTTATATCATGTCTTCTGAACACCTCAAAAGCTCTTTTGCTAGACCATGCCAAAAGATTTTAAGTGGTTTCACACCATATTAAGAGCCTGTAAAAGGTGATTAGGCCAAAGGGCTCCTTTTTTAATGACACAAAAGACATTATCTAAGGCATATAGATGCCATCAGTCAGCTGGTTAACATGCCCTTCTGCTCTTCTGTTTTGACAGAACACAGCAAGAAGGCCTTAACAGGTATCATAAAATGCACCATGATCTTGGCCTTCTCAGCCTCGAGAACAGTGAAAATAAATTTCTGTTTATTACAAATTATCCTATCCCAGGTACTTCTATATACCAACATAAAACAGAATAATACAGAAACACAACAAAATGAAAAACAAAAACTCACGTGTGAACAATATCCACCCTATAAGAGGAGAAAAGAAACATTATAAATTAGGGAATCATCCATGAAAAATCTCTGCAAACATTCTTTCGGATGATATATGAGGGGGGGAAGTCCACCATTCAATATTCCACTATGAAGCTGTGAACACTGACTCATGAACGTTTTTCCAGAGGCATCACCAATCCCTCTGGAAGACATATTCTTGTCTTGTCCAAAGTCAAAAAGCCACAGCCTCCAGGAACAAGTACATGGCAGTGTGTTCTACGTGGGACATCTGGAATCCTTGGAAAACAGCATAATTTTGCCTAATAATTTCATTCCTGATGATGACACGATGGAGGGAATGTTCACCGCTTAAGACTCCGCCTTCCAGATAAGTCACCCCATGAAACACCACTTGGCTCAAGATTGACAGATGTGGTGACTAAGAAGGTAAAACACTGAGGGTAGAGGAAGTAGCTAGGTCCCAACTCCACTTTTGAGCAGCAAAAGTGGCAATCAAAGGGCACAGTATGTAATCTCGATGTGGGCTGCCTGATTGCTCATTAACAGTAACAGTCACTTAATCGAAGTCAGCAAGGCTTATATGTGGCTGGACCTGATGTTACGGGTGGCAGGTCTTGAAATACATGACCAGAACAGAAACTAGCACTTTCAATGTTGCAGAAGCGTTTTCCAGACTGCTGTTCTTTAGACACTGCTAGGTGATTAAATGGGTTGCAAACCATATCAAAAAATGTAAGGGGTGCTTGGGCTAACAGGATGGATT
The DNA here is from genome assembly GCF_000164805.1 of Carlito syrichta. Lineage (NCBI taxonomy): Eukaryota > Metazoa > Chordata > Mammalia > Primates > Tarsiidae > Carlito > Carlito syrichta. The sequence goes on along the minus strand of NW_007251448.1, from coordinate 5,132 downwards.
TTCTAAATGGATTAAAGACAATCGAAATAGTATATGGCAGCCTTCAGGTAGAGGACTAGCTTGCTCTTATGACAGCAAGAAGGCCCTTACCAAGCGTCAGAAATCAGCAACTGGACCTTAGCCTTCCCAGCCTCCAGAACTCTGAGAAATAAATTTCATTTCACTAGAAATCACCCTGTCCCTAATTTTCCCTTAGAGCACCATATAACAGACTAAAACAGACATTCTGGAAGATAACCAAAGAGTGATTCTTCAATATGTCATTCATTAAAACTAAGAAAGCGTGAAAACCTCTAACAGTAACAAGTAGACTCAAGAGAAATGACAGTTAAATTCAAGGTGTCATCTTGAGAGGATCGGAGATGAAGTAGCTAGTAAAGACATTATAAGTAGCAATGAAAAAATTTGAATTAAAATATGGATTGTTTTGCAAGACAGTAAATATATTCTGAGTGACAATACAAAATATACCACTTAGGCACGAGGGGAACCATGCAAAAATGACACAGAAAAATATATTGTAATAAAAAAGAAAACAATTAGAAAGGGAATTATAATCTCTCCTTTTCTTCCTTTAAATAGGAGATGAAAATTCTCATGTGAGGGAATGCTGCACTGGCTCACTCAGCATTCCCTCACATGAGAACACTTTGGGAGGGTGGGGCCAGAGGATTGCTTGACTCAGACATCAAGACCAGCCTAATCAACGTACTGAATTCTCATCTTTACAATAAAGCATTCAGCCAGATCTGGAAGCATGTGCCTGTGGTCCCAGGTACACAGGACCTTGAGGCAGAGGGATCACCAGAAACCAGGAAGACAAGGCTGCTGTAAGCCACTTATCACTGATCTCCAGACTAGGTGACTGAGTGAGACCCCAACTCAAAAACAAAATTATAAAGAAAACACAAACACACAACTCAACTGTGAAATATACCTTTCCTGTAACAAGAGAAAGGAAACCTTAGAAACAGAAAATAGTATTCATTATAAATCTCCACTAACGGCAAGTATTAAAAGAAAAGTCTTATCTTAGTTTAGCCTCTCAACATACTTAAGCTACTCTGCCATAATTGCCTTTCCTTCTTCAAGTCAATTGGAAACCTTTAGTTTTGCAACTTGCTGGGGTCTACATTACCTTATAAGGGGTCCTGTGTCAAATAAAACATATTAAACAGCAATGTTTACTTTTGCAAATCTATCTTCTGCCAACATAATTCTCAGGCCTAGAGAGAGAACATAAAACATGAGAGGTACAGTTTAGTCTCCTCTCCAAGAAATGAATAATTATGTAATAAAATTATTCAGTTTCTTCATTGTATCTTTGTTATATGAGATAGTTCTTGATTTGGTATTTCATTAATTTGTTTTTTTCTTTTTGGTTGGATTGTAGGTAATACTAACTGACAATATAGAGGTTAAGAGCATTAATACCTGATACCAAAATTAAAACATCCCAGCAGAAGAAATTACAGATACATTGGGAAGAGAAATGATTTATTTCAGATTAATCAGCACTCAGGACTAAATCAAATCCTGGGGTCCCTGCTAAAAGCACACCTTTTGGGGAAGCAGCAAGATGGTGACGGGGCAACCCGGTCTCTGAAGCCCTCTGCAAAGGAGATCT
>NW_007251448.1:1437-3270 GCF_000164805.1 Carlito syrichta | reverse complement strand
TGTTCCTGTCCGGCCCCAACCCCTCTGGGGCGAGCAGCTGAGATAGCACCACCTGCTGGCAATTCAAGGTAACAACACTGAAACGGGAGAAATAAGCTTGATAAAGACATAGACCAGAGTGCTGAACAGAGGGTAATCTGAACTGTCCTTCACAGCAGATCAGGGGCAACAAACCCTAACTGCAAACTAATTTACTAGCTTGAAGAGAAAACTAGAAACCAGACCTGAAAGGACATTGGACTTAAACGAAATGTTTCAGAGTGTGCTTCATCGATTCTATTAGTTTAATGACTTAATTCTATTCCTACTGTATTGTTCCCTTTTCTCTTTTTTCCTTTTCCTTTTCTTCTCTTTTCCTCTCTCTGTAAACCATATCTTTGTATAGAGGAACAGCACACTAACAAGGTGGTTGATTAGCTTGTATGTTAGCATCACTATATGTTTTATTTTTATTTTTTATTTTTTGTATGAGAGTTTGTTAGACTGTAGCTGTGGTCTATTGTTTTTATCTGTTTCAGTATAGGCCTCTCTCTCTATTTGTTGGCACACTCATTTGTTTCTCCCCTTACTCCTCTATCTCTCCACTCCCCTCTTCAACCCACTATCTGCTAATCACATTTTATTTCAGGGAGTAAACATACAGTCCCACTGCACGGACAGATTCCAGGGCAGTGGAAAGTGGGTTCCACATTTTCCACACACCTGTCAGCGAATACCAAGACCTGCAGACAGATTTTGAATCACAGCTTTCCCCTTAAGTAAATCTCAAAACTGCAAAAGGACCACCTCCAACCTACAGTGCAACTCCAGAATTGAACAAAGTAAGAGGACATACATAAAGAATAGGAGATTGAACTAACAGAAGTAAAATGAATCCATTTACCCCTGAATAACAGAATTAAAGAAGACGGCGACGTGGTGGGAAGGAAAAAGTAGGGAGGGGGAGAAACCACACAAATGAGGAAAAACCAAAAGAAGAATATAGGTCTCACACAGACCCCTGGGAAATCAGACACTGAGAAAACAGATTCTGGAACACACACAATGAAGAGCCCCCAGAATGACTGGTTACATGCAGACAACCCAAACATCAAGACATTAATGGGGAGAAATAAAAAAATTGAGGAGAGACAAGAGGAAAATAGGAAGGAGCTGATGTCAGAAGTGACAGCAGTAAAGAATACTGTGATGGAAATGAACAACAGACTAATAAGCATGGAAAGCAGAATCAGCCAAGCCGAAGAAAGATTCTCAGAGCTCGAAGACCAAAACACAGAATTAACCCAAACTGTCAAAAGCATAGAAAAGAAGCTCAAAAAGACAGAACAAAACCTGCAAGAGATGAATGATCACTTCAAGAGACCAAACCTAAGAGCAATTGGGCTTCCTGAGGCAGAGAGAGAAACAGAAGCCACACTGGAACAAACATTTCATGAAATCATTCAAGAAAACTTCCCTCATCTCATTAGGGATGAAAAAATTCAAACACAAGGGATTCAGAGAATCCCTGCAAGACAACAAATGAGAAGACCAACTCCCAGACACATAATAATTCACTTAAACAAAGTAGCTATAAAAGGAAAAATTCTAAAGGCAGCAAGAGAAAAAGCCCAGACTACTTACCAGGGAAAATCAATTAGAATAGCAGCAGATTTATCCACAGAAACCCTGCAGGCCAGGAGAGCCTGGAGTCCTATCTTCAAAGTTCTAAAAGAGAAACAATTTCAACCAAGAATAACCTACCCAGCCAAACTAAGCTTCATTAGTGAGGGAGAATTGAAATCTTTTCCAGATATCCAATCCCTAAGAACCTACGCTGCTACCAGACCACCT
>NW_007251448.1:0-1417 GCF_000164805.1 Carlito syrichta | reverse complement strand
TGACAGGGATCAACTCTGCATTTCAATTATAGCTTAAATGTGAATGGACTATATGCAGCACTGAAAGACATAGAATGGCAAAATGGATAAAATATCACCAGGCAACAATCTACTGCCTTCAAGAGACTCACCTCACCAGAAAGGACAACCACAGACTCAAAGTAAGAGGACAGGAAACAAACTCTCAGGTGAATGGAATACAAAAGAAAGGAGGAGTAGCAATCTTAATTTCAGACAAAATACCCTTCAAGCTATTAAAAATCAAAAAAGATACAGAAGGCCACTACATAATGATAAAACTCTCAATCCATCAACAAGAAATATCAATCCTAAACACATATGCACCCAACATAGGTGCGCCAACTTTCATAAAGCAACTTCTTGGAAAACTAAAGAAAGATATCGACTCTAACACTATCATAACTGGGGACTTTAATACCCTACTCACAACCCTAGACAGATCATCAGGACAAAATATCAGCAAGGAGATCTGGAACCTCAATGTGACTTTGGACCAAATGGACTTAATTGATACCTACAGAACACTCCATCCAAAGACCACAGAATACACATTCTAGTCATCACCACATGGAACATATTCTAAGATTGACCACATAATTGGCCATAAATCAAGCATAAGCAAATTTAAAAGGACCGAAATTCTACCAAGCACCTTCTCGGACCACAGGGAATTAAAATACACATGACACCAACAAAGTCCCCCCAAAACATACAAAAACATGGACACTAAACAGCATGATGCTAAACAACTCCTGGGTCAATGACAAAATCAAAACAGGGATCAAAAGATACCTGGAAACAAATGACAATGAAGAAACATCTTACCAAAATCTCTGGGATGCCCTGAAAGCTGTAGTAAGAGGGGAATTTATATCCCTACAAACACACATGAAGAAAATGGAAGGAACAAAAATTCACAACCTAACAAGCCACCTAAAGAAGCTGGAAAAGCAAGACCACAAAAACCCTAATTTCAGCAGAAGAATCCAGATCACCAAAATAAAAGCCCAAATCCAGGACATAGAAGACAAAAAGATACTGCAAAAAATCAATGAAACAAAAAGCTGGTTCTTTGAAAAGATAATCAAGATTGATGGTCCCCTAGCTAGAAGGACCAAGAAAAAACGAGAGAAAAACCAAATAAGCACAATCAGAAACACAAAAGATGAAGTCACATCTGACCCTGAAGAAATACAAAAGATCATTAGAGACTATTACGTACACTTGTATGGAAACAAACGTGAAAACCTTTAGGACATGGAGGACTTTCTGACATTCACACCACCTACCCAGGTTTGAACAAGAAGAAATTGAGACCCTAAATAGACCAATAACAACCAAGGAAATCGACTATGCAATAAGAAAACTTCCTACAAAAAAAAAGCCCTGGTCCAGA
>NW_007251447.1:4957-9642 GCF_000164805.1 Carlito syrichta | reverse complement strand
AACTTGCTGACTTAACTGGTTGACTTGAACAGCTAGCCTGTTGACTAGCAAGCTGCCTTACCTAGCTAGCTACCTGCCTAGCCAGCTGGCTAGAGAGTTGACTAAACTAGCTGACTTAACCAGCTACCTAGTTGGCTATACAGATGATTTAACTCACTTACATCACTAGGTAACCAGGAAGCTAGCTGACTTAACTAGCTAGCTGCCTAAATGCCAGTTTGCTTGCCAGCTCTCTTACCTAGCTGAATGAACCAGCTAGCCAGCTGGCTAGCCAACACATTCAACTGGCTCGCTACCTAGCTGTCCAGCTTGCTAGCCAGCTAACTTAACTAGCTGACTTAAGTTAACTACCTAGCTAGCCAGCTGACTTAAATTGATATCTAACTAGATAGCTACCTAGCTAGCCAACTGACTTAAGAAATTAGCTAACTACCTGACTACCTAGCTAACAAGCTGACTTAAATAGTTAGCTACCTAGCTAGCTAGCTGACTTAACCAGATGGTTACATAGTCAGCTTACTCATTATATAACATTCTAGCTAGCTGACTAAATCATCTGACTTAACTCGTTATCTAATGAGCAGGAGAGCTGACACAACCAGCTGACTTAACTCGTAAGTTAACTAGCTAGCTAGCTAACTAATCCAGCTGACTTAACCGGTTAACTAACTAGCTATCTAGCCTATTCAAAGAGCTGACTCAACCCGTTTGCTAACTAGCTAGCCTGCTGATTCAACCTGCTGAGTTAACCATTTAGTTAACTAGCTAACCACCTGACTCAACCTGCTGACTTAACCCATTAGCTAACTACCTAGCTAGCTGTCTTAACCAGTTTACTAAATTAGGTAACTGACTTAAATACTTAACTGACTTACCTGGCTGAATTAACTAGTTAACTAGCTGACTGAGCTACCTGAATTAAATAGTTACCTAACTATTTAGCTAACTGAATAACTAGCTGACTTACCTAGTTACCAAACTATTAAGGTAGCAGGCTTTAGTAGTTAAATTAGTTAGCTAACTAGTGAGCTAGCTTTCTTAGCTAGCTGACTTAGCTAGCTAGCTAATTAGCTAGCTGACTTTACTAGTTGGCTAATGAGATAGGTAGCTGACTTAATGAGTTGGTTAACAAGTTTGCTAACTGTTTTAACTATTTGGTAAATGAGTTAACTAGCTGTCTTAATTAGTTGGGTAACTAGCTACCTAGGTGACTTAACTTGTTGGTGGTCAATGCGGATGACTACTTATCTGGTTTAACACGTTGGTTGACTACTCGGCTGACTTGTTAGTTGGCTTAACAAGTCAGCCATCTAGTTGGCCGACTAGTTAGCTGGGTTAATTAGTTGACTGATGAGTTGGCCCACAAGTTAGCTCGGTAAATAGTTGATTGGCTAGTTTGCTCACCTAACTAGTCGGCTGACTAGTTGGCCAACTATTTAGCTGATCTAACTAGTTGGCCTTCACGTTAGCTGACCTAACTTGTCAGCTTACCTGTTGGAAGACTAGTCAGCTGATTGGTTAGCTGACTTAAATGGTTGGCCGTCTTGTCAGTTTACCAGTTAGCTTACTTAACTTGTCAGCCGGCGAGTGAGCCCACAGGTGAGTTGACTTAACTAGTCGGCCGGTGAGTGACCTGACTGGTCAGCTGACTTAACTATTCGATCCGCGAGTGAGCCGACTGGTCAGCTGACTTAAATATTCAGCCGGCGAGTGAACTGACTGGTCAGCTGGCTTTAATTAGCTAGTGAGTGAACCAAATGGTCAGAAGAGTTAACTCATCAGTCAGCGAATGAGTAAACCGGTAAGCTGACTTAACTAGTCAGCTGACAAGTGACCCGACATGTGAACTGCCTTAAATAGTCTGCCAATGAGTGAGCCGACCGGTGAACTGATTCAACTAGTCAGCAGGTGAGCAAGCAGACTAGTTAGCTGACCTGCTGGCCTGTGAACGAGCTGACAATTTAGTTGACCTGTTGGCTGGTGAGCGAGCTGACTACTTTGCTGACTGGTTTGCTGGTGAGCGAACCAACTAATTAGCTGACCTGATGGAAAGTGAGTGAGCCCACAGTTATCTGACCAGATAGCTGAGTTGCTAGCTGACTAATTAGCCAAGTAACTAGCTGATTTGCTAGGTGATTTAACTAGCTAGCTGACTAGCTAGCTGGCTATCTAACTGACATAAATAGCTAACTAACAAGCTATCTAACTCTCAAGCTTGTTGACTTCACTAGCTAGCTGAATAGTTGGTTGAGTTGCCAGCTGACTTAACTAGCTAGCTGGCTAGCTTGCTGACTTAACTAGCTGACTAGCTACTTTGCTGGATAGCTGGCTAGCCAGCTGACTTGGCGAGCTAGTTAACGGGTTGCCTACATGGCTAGCCAGCTGACTTAACTAGCTAGCTACCTGACTGGCTAGCTCTATAGGCGGCTGGCTAGTTAGCTAGTGGGCTGACTAAGTGGCTAACCAGCCAACTATAATTGCCATCCGGCTGACTGTACAGTCAGATATCCAGCTGGATGAACTCTCCAGGCACCCTGTTGTTTAGCCGGATAGTCAGTTGGCTTAACTAGAGGGTCACCTACCTGACCAGTCTGCTAACCTGCCAGTTTAATTGCCAGCCACCTAGCTAGCCTGTTGGCTAACAAGCTTAATTAACTAGCTGACTTGACCAGATAACCACCCAGCTAGCCAGCTGGCTTAATTAGCTAGCCACCTAGCTAGCAAGCTGGCTAGTCAGCTCACTTAACTCGCTGAATTAACTAGCTAGCCAGCCCGCTAGACAGTTAACTTAATTACCTGGCTACTTACCTAACAAATTGGCTTGCCAGCTGACTTAACTACGTGACTTAAACTAGCCAGCTGGCTAGCCACTTGAATTAACTAGCTGACTTAACCAGCTAGCCAGATGTCTAACCTGCTGACTCAACTATCAGACATAACTAGATAGCCAGCTGACTAGCCTGCTGACTTAACTAGTAGACATCACTAGCTAGACAGGTGGCTAACAAGCTGACTTAAATAGCTAGCTACATACGTATCTCACTGGCTTGCCAACTGACATAAACCTGGCTAACTAGCAAAAGAGCAGGCTAGCCAGCTGACTTAACTAGGTAACTTAAGTAGCTAGCCAGCTGGCTAGCCAGCTGGCTAGCCAGCTGACTTAACAAGCTAACTACAAAGTAAGGCCACTGGCTAGCCAGCTGATTAACTATCTGACTTAACTAGCTAGCTACCCAACTAGCCAGCTGACTTTACTAGCTGAAATAACGAGCTAGCTACCTAGCTTGCTAACTACCTAACTAGGAGACTTAACTAGCTGTCTTAACTAGCTAGGTAGCTGATATAACTAGCTGACTTAACTACCTATCTACCTAGCTAGCAAGCTAACACAACTAGCTGAAATAACGAGCTAATCAGCTGTCTAACCATCTGACTTAACTAGCTTTCTATCTAGCTAGTGAGCTGGCTATCCAACTGACTTAATGAGGTGATTAAATAGCTAACCAGCTGGTTAGCCAGCTTACATAACTAGTTGATCAACGAGCTAGGCAGCTGGCCAGCCAAGTGACTATACTAGCTGACAAATAAATATCCAGGCTGTTAGCCAGCTGACTTAACTACCTCTCTACCTCTCTAGCCACATGGATTGCCAGCTGTTTTAACTAGCTGACATAACTACCTAACCAACTGGCTAGCCACTAACTTAACTAGGTCACTACCTAGCCAGCCAGTTTGCTAGACAACTGAGTTACCTAGCTGTCTTAACTAGTTGGCCTGCTTTTAGTCAGTTGAATTAACTAGTTTGCTACATAGCTATCCAGCTGGCTATCCAGCTGAATTAACTAGGTGACTTATCTAGCTAACCAGTAAAATAGCCAGCTGACTTATCTAGCAAGCTATGCAGCTAGCCAACTGCCTTCTCAGCTGACTTAATTAGGTGACTTATCTAGCTAGACACCTGGCTAGACAGCTGACATAACTAGCTAGCTACCTAGATTGCTAGCTGGCTATCCAGTTGTCTTAACTAGCTGACATAACTAGCTAGGTAGCTGGGTAGCCAACTGACTTAATTGCCTAATTACTTACCTAGACAGCTGACGTAAGTTGCTGACATAACTAGTTCTCTACCTAGCTAATTGGCTGGCTAGCCAGCTGACTTACGTAGCTGTCTTAATTAGCTTGCCAGTTGGCTAGCCAACTGACTTAAGTAGCTCGCTACCTATCTAGCCAACTGGCTAGCCTGCTGACTTAACTAGCTGACATAAATAGCTGGCCTGCTTACTATTCAGCTGAATTAACTAGCTTTCTATATAACTAGCCAGCTGCCTAGTCACCTAACTAAACTAGGTGACTTAAATTAATAGCCTTTTGTCTAGCCAGCTGACTAAATTAGCAAGCTCCCTAGAGAGCCAGCTGTCTATCCAACTGACATAACTAGGTGATTTAACTAGCTAGACAGCAGGCTAGACAGCTGACTTAACTATCTAGCTTTCTAGCTAGCTAGCGGTCTGGTAAGCTCACTTAACTGGGTAACTAGCTAACCTGCTGAGTAGCAGGCTGACAACTGCCTAGAAACCTAGCTAGACAGCTGGATAGCCAGCTGACTTCACTAGCTAGCTACCTACATATCCCACTGACTTGCCAGCTGAATTATCTACCGAGGTACCCAGGTAACCAGCTGGCTA
>NW_007251447.1:3595-4937 GCF_000164805.1 Carlito syrichta | reverse complement strand
GGTAACCAGCTGGCTACTGAGCTGACTTAACTAGGTAATTAACAATCTGACTGGCTAGCCAGCTGACTAAATAGGCAGCAACCCAGCTAGGGCAGCTGGCTATCCAGCTGACTTAACACTTTGACTTAACTAGCTAGCATGTTGACTTAACTAGCTCACTTAAGCAGCTACCTACCTAGCTAGCCAGCTGGCTTCTGTAGTTGGCTTAACTAGTTAGCTAGCTAGCTAGCCGGCTGACTTAACTAGCAGTTTTAACTAGCTACCTAGCTGCCATAACTAGCTGACTAATATAGCTAGCTTTCTAGCTAGCCAGCTGACTTTAATAGCTGAAATATCTATCCTGATGGCTAGCCATCTGACTTAACTAGCTTTTTAACTCGCTATCAAACTGGATAGCCAACTGTCTAAATGAGCTGACTTAAATAGCTAGCCAGCTGGTTGCCAGCTGACTTAACTAGCTGACTTTTGTTGGGAGCCAACATCTATAGCTACATGGCTGAGGCCTGTAAAGGCCCATCTGGAAGATCGCCTCTGACATAGGATATCAGTTATACCTATGATATTGGCGTGTGATTGGTGACCAGTGTGCATACATGGCAGTAAAACTTACAAGTGAATCTCAGTACACTTGATGGAAGGTGCATGGCGGAATTGTTTCTGTCTTTCTAAGTTTAGCTTCTTTCTAGATATTTTTTTACTTCTATTTCCTGGTAGACTGGGTAGTCCTTGTTCCCGAAAGCTGTTTCCCCTAGGGCTAAGATTAGAAACCAAATTACCATGATAGTTCTGTCCCCTGCCCCTAGCCAGGTAGAACGTTTTCTTTTGTTTCGTTAATTACCGAAACTCTGTCTGCTTCAGCCCATGGCCGCCATCTTGGAAGCCCTGCATTTCCTTGTTCAAGAGTGTGACAGCTACTATTTGATTTTTAGAGTAGACTTGTTGGGATAAAATACATACATATACACTCATAGCTGCGTAAATCTATGCTTGCTGTTTTGATTCCTTTTGCTACATTATTCAAGTGTAATAGTTACTATATGATTTATAAAAGAATTAACGATAAGGTATTAGCTTAATAGGATATAGCATAGTATTAAAGTCCAATAACTAGATCATATGAAAATTAAAGTTTAGACATATGAAACATGAATTATAGTAAAGTTTTGTAGTTTAAGAATAAGTTTTAACTGAGTTATAAGGCGTTATGTTAAATTGTAATAGGTTAATAGTATAGTGTTAAGTTGATAATATTAATTGTTAAAAATATTGGGAATCAGTGAACTTGGATTGAACCTAGAGTTAACTCAGGAAAGTTTTTTGTATTAATCAGGGTATAGAGGAA
>NW_007251447.1:0-3575 GCF_000164805.1 Carlito syrichta | reverse complement strand
TCAGTGCAGGTCACCGACAGACTTTACTTGCTAGTCAGCTGGTCCCAGCTGACTTAACCAGCTGACTAAACCAGCTAGGCCAGTGGGCTAGCCAGATGTATTAACTCACTGAGATCACTAGCAAGCCAGGTAGCTATCTAGTTGACTTAATTAGCTAGCTACCTACCTAGCCAGTTGACTAGCTAGCTGTCTTAACTAGCTGAATTAACCAGCTAGCCAGCTGGCTAGCCAACTGATTTAAATTGTTCACTACCTAGCTAGCCACCTGGCTAGCCAGCTGACTTAAGTAGCTGACTTAACTAGCATCTACCTAACTAGCCAGCTGACTTAAATACTTAGCTATCTAGCTAGCTGCCTAGTTAGTCAACTGGCTTAAATAGTTAGCTAACTAGGTAGCTTCCTAGCTGACAAGCTGACTTAAATTGTAAGCTGCCTTGTTAGCTAGCTGTTTTAATCAGCTAGATAACTAGTTAGCTTTATCATTATACAATGTGTTAGCTAGGTGACTTAATCATCTGACTTATCTCGTTAGTTAATGAGCTGGGTAGCTGACTCATCCACTAGCTTAACTCATTAGCCAACTAGCTAACTGACCAACACAACCAGCTGACTCAACCCATTTGCTAACTACCTAGCTAGCTGACTCACCCAGCGGACTTAACCCATTAGTTAACTAGCTAACTACCTGACAACCTGCTGACTTAAACCTTTAGCTATTTAGCTAGCTGTCTTAACCAGCTGACTAAATTAGAAGCTGACTGAACTAGCTGACTTAGCTAGCTGACTTAACTACTTAGCTAGCTGACTTAACTGGCTGATTTAACTAGTTAGCTAGCTGACATAACTACCTGAATTAAATAGTTAGCTAGCTATATAACTAGCTAAATAATGAGCTGCCTTAATTAATTAACTAACTACTTAGGTAGCAGACTTAAGTACCTGGCATAAATAATTAGCTAACTAGTGAGCTAGGTGACTTAGTTAGCTTACTTAGCTAGCTAGCTACTTAGCTAGCTCACTTAGCTAGAAGACTTAACTAGTTGTCTAATGAGATATATAGCTGAATTAATGAGTTGGTTAATGAGTTTAATAACTGTTTGAACTATTTGGAAAAGAGTTAAATACCTGGCATAACTAGTTGGTTAACGAGTTTGCTAGGTGACTTAACTTGTTGGGTGATGAGTTGGCCGACTAGCTAGCTGGTTTAACAGGTAGGTTGACTACTCGTCCAACTTGTTAACTGGATTAACAAGTTGGCCGTCTAATTGGCTGACTCTTTAGCTTCGTTAAATAGTTGGCTGACAAGTTGGCCCCATAGTTTGCTCAGGTAAGCATTTGGCTGGGTAGTTTGCTCAGCTAATTTGTTGGCCGAGTAGTCGACCGACTAGTTAGCTGACCTAACTTGTCAGCTGTCTATTTAGCTGACCAAACTTGTCGCCTGACAATTTGGCCCACTACTCGGCTGATTGGTTAACTGACTTAACTAGTTGGCTGGCTAGTAGGCCAAAACGTTAGCTGACTTAATTAGTCGGCCAACGAATGAGAAGACATGTGTGCTGACTTAACTAGTTGGCCGTTGAGAGATCCGACTGGTAAGCCTAATTAACTATCCTGCTGGTGAGTGAGCTGATGAATGCACTGCCATAACTAGTGGGCCTGCTAGTGAGCCGACCAGTGAGCTGACTTAACTAGTCAGATGGCAAGCGAGCCGACTAGTAAGCAGAACTGTTGGCCTGTGAGCAAGACGACAAGATAATTGACCTGTTGGCTGGTATGTGAGATGACTAGTTTGCTGACCGTTTGACAGACAGGCGAGCCTACTTGTTAGTTGACCTAATGGAAAGTGAGGGAGCTCACTAGTTCACTCACCAGCTAGCTGTGTTGTTAGTCGACTAGTTAGCTAAGTAACTAGCTGATTTGCTAGCTGACTTAACTATCTAGCTGACTAGCTAGCTGACTAGGAACCTGACTAGTTAGCTGACTTAACTAGGTACCTGAACAGCTAGCTGATTTGATAGCTCACTTAACTAGCTAGCTGGCTATCTAGCTGACTTAACTAGCTGACTAGCTAGTTGGCTGGCTGGCTAGCCAGCTGACTTAACTACCTAGCTACCTGGTTGGCTACATGGCTAGCCACCTGTCTTAAATTTCTAACAACTTGGCTGTCTAGCTGGCTAGGCAACAGGCAATCTAGCTAGCAGGCTGGCCACCTGGCTAGCTAATTGGTATAAATGGCCAGCCGGCAGGCTGGACATTGAGATAGCCTGCTGGCTGAACTATCCAGACACTCTGCTGGTCAGTCAGCTAGTCAGCCAGCTTAAGTGGTTGGCCACTTAAATTACCAGCCTGCTAACAAGGTGGGTTAACTTGCCAGTCACCTAGCTAACCAACCATCTAACCAGCTAACTTAACTAGCTGACTTAACTAGATAGACATCTGGCTAGCCAACTGGCTTTACTAGCTAGCCACTTCGCTAGCCAGCTGGCTAGCCAGCTCACTTAACTTGCTGACTTAACTAGCTAGCCAGTAGGCAAGCCAGCTGACTTAATTAACTAGCTACCAACCTAGTCAGGTGGCACTCGAGCTGACTCTACTAGCAGACTTAACTAGCTAGTCACCTGGCTAGCCAGTTGACTTAACTAGAGAGCTACATAGCAAGCCAGTTGGCTAGCCACTTGAATTAACTAGCTCACTTAATCAGCTAGCCAGCTGGCTAGCTAGATTCAACTAGCTGACATAACTAGTTAGCCCGCTGGCTAGCCAGCTGACAACTAGCTGTTACCCCTAGCTAGCCAGGTGGCTAGCCAACTGACATAACTAGATAGCTACCTATTTATCCTGCTAGCTTACCAGTTGATTTAACTACCTAGCTAACAAGTTGGCAAATGAGCTGAGTTAACTAGGTGACTTAACTAGCTGGTAGCAGGTTAGCCAGCTGACTTAACTTGCTAGATACCAAGCTAGGCAGCTGGCTACCCAGCTGACTTAACTAGGTGACTTAAAAAGCTAGCTACCTGGCAAGCCTGTTGAATTTACTAGCTGAAATGACTAGCTAGCTACCTAGCTAGATATCTTACTAGAAAGTCAACTTAATCAGCTGACTTAACATGCTAGCTAGCTGACATAACTAGCTGACTTAACTAGCTGGCTACAGAGGTAGCCAGCTAACTAAACTAGCTTAAATAACTAGCTAGCCTGCTGTCTAGCCATCTGAATTAACTAGCTTTTTAACTAGCTAGGGTGATGGCTAGCCAACTGACTTAACGAGGTGAATTAAATAGCTATCCAACTGATTAGCCATCTGACAACTACTTGATTAATGAACTTGGCAGTTCACCAGTCAGGTGACTTAACTAGCTGACTTCAATGGATATCCAGTTGGATAGTCAGCTGACTTAACTCATGCTCTAACTCTCTAGCCACCTGGATAGCCAGCTGACTTAACTAGCTGACTTAATTAGCTAGCCAAATGGCTAACCAACTGACTTAACTAGGTCACTAACTAGCCAGCCAGCTGGCTAGCCAGCTGGCTTAACTAGCTGTCTTAACTACCTGGCCTGCTTTCTAGCCAGATG
>NW_007251446.1:2250-3032 GCF_000164805.1 Carlito syrichta | reverse complement strand
ACACATCATCTCTATAAGAAACCAACAAAGTGAGCCAAGTGTGGTGCCACATGCCTGTCATTCTGACCACTCGTGAGGCTGTGGTGAAAGAATCACCCGAGCCCATCAGGTGAAGACCATGGTGGCCAAGAATGGGCCACTGCACTTTGGCCTGGGTGACATATGGGTCTCTGACTCAGAATAATAGTACCAACCACCACCACAACAACCACAGGCTGGGCTCAGGGGCTCAGCCTGGCATCCTGGCCTTTCAGAGGCAGAGGCGAGTGGACAGCCTGAGGCAGCGGGTTTCAGACCAGCTCGGGACACTGGGAAAGAACTCATCTCAGCCACCAAAAGTAAATCCAAAGATTAGACTAGTGCGTTGGTGCATTCCTGTCATTCCATCCACTAGGGGGACCAAGGCTTGAGGATCACCAGAGCCCAGCAGGTGGAGTCCATGGTGGCTGTGAGCATGCCCCTGTGCTCAACCTGGGTGACAGAGTGGTATTCTGACTCCAAATAATAATCACCACCACCACCACCCCTGCCACCCAGCACAAGGAGTCACCTTCAGGGATGGGAGAGGAAAAGGCACTTTCCCACCTATAATTCATGGGAGATTTCATAGCTGGCCCCCACACACGTGCATCCCATGCCTTCGGCCACGCATCCCTGAATGCCAGCCACCACTCTCCACACTCGTGCCGCATGGCAAAGACGTGTGTGAACTCAAGGAACAGACAGCCACAAGTTAAGGGAAGTTGTCGGGCACAGAGCAATGAAGCCTGTTCGGCAATGCT
>NW_007251446.1:0-612 GCF_000164805.1 Carlito syrichta | reverse complement strand
AAGGTGCTTAGCTTGCTGAACCCTCACATGTGGGGAGTGGGTGGGAAGAACTGAGGGCAGAATGTTTGCAGGACAATGGATTTCTTTCTTTCTTTCTTTCTTTCCTTTCCATCTTTCCTTCCTTCCTTCCTTCCTTCCTTCCTTCCTTCCTTCCTTCCTTCCTTTCTTCCTTTTTTCTTTTTCTCTTTTCTTTCCTCACTAGGTTTCCTAGGCTGCTCTCAAACAGCCCAACTCGGGCCATCCTCTCGGCCTGGGTCTAAAAAAACTGCTGGAATCACGGGTTTGACATTTGATCGACATCCTGGTTTTCCAGCCTGGCCTTGAATCTGGGCCGGAGGGGATCCTCCCACCAAGGCCTGCCCTCTCCCAAGGTTTTCTGGATTTTGCTTGGGATTGGGGTGGGGGCTTGCTATGGTGTCCATCCTGGTCTCGAGCTCCTGGGTTCTGGCCATCTTCCCATCTCAGCCTCCCCAAGTGCTGAAGAGACAGGCATGAGTTACACAGCTGACCCACTGACCGAAGGTTTGAGTGTAACATCCTCCCTTTCCCAGGGGCGTCCCCTGGGAGGAGTGAGTGGGTCCACCAAGGGGAATGAGGCAGGCGGAGGGGTGG
>NW_007251445.1:409745-412672 GCF_000164805.1 Carlito syrichta | reverse complement strand
GGGCGATTCAGGCACAGTGGCTGGCGGCCCGGGTGGAGGCCCGGGTTTGTGGCCAAGGCGTGTGTCTGGTGGTGGGGGACACATGAGGTGTCTGGACAAAGAAGACTGCCCTTTGCTGGACTCCAGGGTCCCCAAGGTCGTTGCTTGCCTGTGTTGAGCCCTGGGAAGGTCCTGGTGCTTGGCGAGGCTGGCCAGGAGGAGAGGCACCCCAGGGGAAGGCCCACCAGGTGGCAGTTTTGAGGAGCAGGACCGGATCTGGGTCCATAGGACTGGTGGGGAGCAGGGCCACTCGGGACCCTCCCCTGACCTCTGTTGGGAGATGAGGTGACGACGGGCAGCTCTCTCCCCTGGCTGCTGGTGGAAACCACTGGGCAGGATGGCAGTGTCTTCCTGTCTTCCCACACGCCCCTACCTGCCCTAGCCACAGAAGGACCCAGACCAGGAGGGCCCGGGAAGGGAGTGGGTACTCCTTCTGTGGGGGGACTTGAGGGCCTTTGTTTCTCAGTGTGAGAAGGAGCAGTGGTCATCCAGGTCCAGGAGAGCGGAAGGAGACACTGCTGTCTTGACTTTCCACTGGACAGCCAGTCCCATCCTGTCCAGGAGTGGAGGCTCCTGGGCTAGTGCCCCTGCCCAGCTGTAACCCATCCTCTGTCTTCCTCGCTACCCGTCCGGCATGCCCTACACCGTTCCAGCCTCCCCCTCCTGTCTTGTCCATGCCGGCAGGCTGCAGCCGTTTTCTCTGCCCCTTCTGCATGTCCAGCAGGTCTCTACTGCAGGCTTTTGCTCCTGCTGTTCTGCCCAGAAGGCCTGCCCTTCTGCACCAGCTCCCAGTGTGCCTGGTCCTCTGGAGCAGGTAGTGAGGCCCCCTGGGGGAGCCTCCCCAGGCCACAGTGGCTGGCTCGGCTCCCTTCTCGGACAGTGCAGGATCTGCGGCTGCTCCTCTGCTCAGCCCCACGTGGCCCTCTAGCAGCCTGGCCTAGCTTTGGAATGGATGCATTTTTTTCCCAATGCTGATGGGAGTCGAGCCCCAGCAGGTTGACTGGCTGTCTGGATCTCTGTAGAAGTTCAGGATTTGGGCCCTGCCAGGACTAGCTGGGTGACCTTGGGTCTGCCTGAACCCTGAGTCCTATGTCTTTAAGGCAGAGGAAGTGACCCAAGTGTCCTCACTGGTCTCTGTTAGATGGTGGGCATTAGGCACCCAGCCCTGGGCTCAGGATCCCCCCTTTTCCTGGCCAGCTGCCCTGTGCCCTGGGCTAGTCCCTTCCTGGCATCCTCTGTTGGGGGTGCAGGGGAGTGGCCCAGCGCCAGGCTGGAGTTTGGATGGTGGCTTCTTCAGCCAGGTTCCTACTGTTTAATACAAAAAGTAGGGCCCGTAATTGCATTAAGACGTGTAATTATCCCAGAGGAGGGGAGAGCCCAGCCCCTGGTAATTGCAGGCCTGCTTTGAACTGATAAACGGTGAGTGATTCATGTTTTCTTTGGAGTTCACATGTACTCAGCTCTCAGCCCAGGCCCCACTGCCACTGCAGGAGCCTATTCTCTGGCTTCCTGGTCTGCCTTGGGCTCCTAAGTGGGGATCTGGGGTGAGGCCTCCTCCCTGATGGTGGCTGTTCTTGGGGCACTGACCCACAAAGGCAGCCAGCTGGGAGGGTCCTGCAGTCCCTGGCTCTGGGAGTCCAGCCAAAGCTCCTCACTTTCAAGAGCCTCAGTTTCCCCACCTGAGCAGTGTGTGTACTGGACATGTACTGGGCAGAGGAAGTGTGGGAGTGAGCGTAAAGTGAGGGAGCAGTTGCCACCCTGCCCAGGCCCAGCTGGCCACTCCATTCACCATTCATTCATTCGTTCATTCACAAGTATTTTTTGAGCCCTCCCAGGTCCCAGGCTTGGCTTTGGGGATGTAGTAGCAAGCCAACACAGAGCCAGGCCCTGCCTTCCCAGAACTGCCACCCTGGCAGGAACCGTGTTTAGACACAGTAAGGAGCAGAGGCCATAGAGAGTCTTGTGTTGTGGGTTAGGACAGGGTGATTGAGAGCACACAGCTGCTGCCTCAGGGACAGGTCAAGGGCTGCTGTCTCTTCTGGCACTGAGGAGGGGTCAGCAGACCCAAGGGCCTGGGGCAGGAGTGCCCTGTGCACTAGGTGTGGACATGAGGCAGAGGCCTGCGGGCCAGCTGGACTGTGGCCAGCTCCCTGCCAGATTTGGTAGAAGGTATCTGTCTTCAGGCCTCAGCTTCCCTGGCCATGTGAGTGGGGCTGTGTGAGTGGCGCCGTCTGAGAGCAGAGGGAAAGGTAGTTGCAGCCCCGATGGGCACTTGTGGACACTCGGGGCCCAGCATTGCTGTGGCCAGGCTCAGCCAGGTGGGGTGAGAGGCCCCCGCACACCAGACAGATCCAGGGCGGGCCCTGCTCACACTATGGGGGTGGCACTGCTGACAGCAGCTTACACGTGACCACAGCATTCCCTCTTCCATTCTTGAGGGGGAGCCCCTCTTTTACAGGTGGGAAAACTGAGGCTGGGAAAGCCCCATCGGGGCTACACGGCAATGGAGAGGCAGTGTCTGGATTTAACCAAGCACCTGGCTGCTGGGTTGGGGTGGTGAGACTTCCAAGACATGGGGACCATAGCAGGACTTGGGCAGCTTTGACCCCACATGCAGGCTGGAAGAGTCGTCCACATTGCCGTGTGGAGGCCTGGCTATAGGCAGGTGCAAATGTTGGGCGCCCGAGTGCCCTGGCCATCCAGGAAGGAGGGCTGGATGTGTTGGGGATGGAGCTGATGGACCTTGGTAGAAAGTGAGGGCCTGGAGTGGAGTATGGCCGGAGGGGCAGGTCTGTGAGCCTCTGTGTCTGGGGGTACAGGTCTGGGGGAGTATGAAGGTGCTGAGGCTGGGAGAGGAGAGCCACGGCTGAGGGTGGGTTCAGGTAGGC
>NW_007251445.1:405351-409667 GCF_000164805.1 Carlito syrichta | reverse complement strand
CTGTTTTGAGATTGGGTGTGAGGCAGGGCTGGGATCCTGGGAGGGGCTGTATGGTGACTGGCTGGGGCGGGGTGGGAGGTGCACACTGCCTGGCTTCTGGTGGGAGGCTCGAGGTCCTGCAGAGTCCAGGGTCCCATGCAGAGTGGCCCAGATGCCTCCCCCCCACACAAAGAAGCACTGCCAGTGTGGCTCTGGCCTCCAGGTTCTCGATCTTGCCTGGGCTGTGGCTTCAGGGCAAGTTAGGAGGCGTTGAGGGATGTGGGGGTGGGAAGGAGTGCTGAGGCCCACTTTGTCCGGTTTCCAGGGGGTGACTGGTGCAGCGTGTCGCCAGCAGCCACGGGCAGGGAACTGCCACCTGTCCTGGGGACAAGGAGCTTGGGGTGGGAGGAGGCTCTGGGTCAGGCGATGCCCTCCAAGTCGAGGTGTCAGTGGGCCCCCGTCTGGACCCCAGGCCCTCCTCTGCCTCCCGGCCCCCAGCCCATTTCTCTCATCTGCCAGCAATGGCAGGGCACAGATACTGATGTGTCCTGTTGCCGCGTGTCCTGTGCGACACATGCTGTCCACAGCGCGGTCTTGGTGACACTTGGTGCGGCCTTTGCCACGCGCAGGGCCTCAGGCTGAGGGGTGTTCTCCTGTCACTGTGGGCTGGGCCCTTCTCCTGGAGGCCGAGCGGGCACCCAGCACAGGAAGGGCTTGTGCAGTCCGTGTGTGCCTGCGGGGGTGTGCTTGTGGCTGTGGGGCCGCACACACGCTCACGCTCCTTCTGTCCATCCTTCCCCAGGACTGAGGCTGCCAGCGCCATGATGCTCACCCCGGCAGGACCCGAGCGCCTCAGCCCGAGGCCCTGGCCCACCATGCTGCTGCCACCGCCGAGTCTGCGGGCACTCCTGCTGCTGTGGCTGCTGCTAGGCGGTGTGCAGGTGGCAGGTTCACCCAGAGCAGGAAGGGGGCCACAGCCCGCCTTCCGCACCTTCGCGGCCAGCGACTGGGGCCTCACCCACCTGGTGGTGCACGAGCAGACCGGTGAGGTGTACGTGGGTGCGGTGAACCGCATCTATAAGCTGTCGGGGAACCTGACGCTGCTGCGGGCCCACGTGACGGGCCCCGTGGAGGACAATGAGAAGTGCTCCCCGCCCCCCAGCGTGCAGTCGTGCCCCCACGGCCTGGGCAGCACCGACAACGTCAACAAGCTGCTGCTGCTGGACTATGCTGCCAACCGCCTGCTGGCCTGTGGCAGTGCCTCCCAGGGCATCTGCCAGTTTCTGCGGCTGGACGACCTCTTCAAGCTGGGGGAGCCGCACCACCGCAAGGAGCACTACCTGTCGAGCGTGCGCGAGGCGGGCAGCATGGCGGGCGTGCTCATTGCCGGGCCGCCAGGCCAGGGCCAGGCCAAGCTGTTTGTGGGCACACCCATCGACGGCAAGTCTGAGTACTTTCCCACGCTGTCCAGCCGCCGGCTCATGGCCAATGAGGAGGACGCTGACATGTTCGGCTTCGTGTACCAGGACGAGTTCGTGTCGTCGCAGCTCAAGATCCCGTCAGACACCCTGTCCAAGTTCCCAGCCTTCGACATCTACTACGTGTACAGCTTCCGCAGCGAGCAGTTTGTCTACTACCTCACGCTGCAGCTGGACACACAGCTGACCTCGCCTGATGCTGCCGGCGAGCACTTCTTCACCTCCAAGATCGTGCGGCTGTGTGTGGATGACCCCAAGTTCTACTCATACGTGGAGTTCCCCATTGGCTGCGAGCAGGCAGGTGTGGAGTACCGCCTGGTGCAGGATGCCTACCTGAGCCGGCCTGGCCGCGCCCTGGCTCGCCAGCTGGGCCTGGCAGAGGATGAGGACATACTATTCACCGTGTTTGCCCAGGGCCAGAAGAACCGCGTGAAGCCACCCAAGGAGTCGGTGCTCTGCCTGTTCACACTCCGCGCCATCAAGGAGAAGATCAAGGAGCGCATCCAGTCCTGCTACCGTGGTGAGGGCAAGCTCTCGCTGCCCTGGCTGCTCAACAAGGAGCTGGGCTGTATCAACTCGGTGAGTGGGCGTGGGGCAGGGCGTCCGTGGCTGCCCAACAGGAAGCTGTGCTGCATCAATGTGGGGAGTGGGCGCGGGGGCAGGGCCCCTTCTTGAGCATCCCTGTTTTCCAACTGAGAAGACGGCAGCAGTGCCACACGTGTGTCTGGAGGCACCTGCCGTGTACCAGGCCCGCCCTCAGCATGGCCACCCGCAAGGTGGGGACTGCCCTTTTCTACCTCCCAGAGAGCAGGGTTTGCACCGCGGTGTCGTCCTGAAGCCTATTCCAAGCGATGATGCAGTCCTGGGCCTTAGGAGATGGCGTGACAGAGCCCGCTTGGTCCACAGCCCCTGTGGGACGTTGGATGGAGGGCTGACCACATGCCTGACCCTATGCTGGGTTCTTGCTGGCTCTGTCTTATCCCCATTTTACAGACGAGCTCACGGGCTCAGGAGGATGGGGTGATGTGCCCAGGGTCACATGGCCAGTGAGAGACAGAGCCGGGGCCAAACCCAGTCAACTGGGTGAGCCCAGATGCCATCTCCCTAGAGTGCTTGTATCCCCATGCATCCCTGTGGTGCCTGCCTGCTGGGCCTCTGCTGACAGCACCTGCTGTAGGCTGCAGTTGCTGTGTTCTAGAGAGGGCAGCTGGGCTGTGTCTGTGCTGGGTGCTCGGTCAGCAGCCACCAGCACCCATCTCTGGGTGCCACCCCTGCTTTCAGGGAGTATCCCGGACAGTAGGAACCATTGTTTTGCCGACGAAGACCCCAGGCTCAGAGTGGGTACAGGGCTTGCCAGGGTCAAAAGTAAAGGACCTGGGATGCCCAAATCAGGGCTTTGGGGACTGGGCCCTCAGGCCCCTGCTCCTGTTGCTTGGGACTCATGGGCAGCCCAGGGAAGGCCCAGCCCTCTCTGGCTGCAGTCTTCCTGTCTCTACATTGGGGGTGGTGCTGGTTTGTCTTCAGGGCAAAGTGGGCCCCTTCAGCATTTTCTTTTCATGGCTACTCCCTGTGTGGGGGGCGGGGAGGGGGCAGGTGCAGTTGCAAATGCAGTTGTCTGCCCTCCCCTTGGCTTTTCTCTCCACGGTACAGATGGAGAAACTGAGGTTTGGAGGGGCAGTGCCTTGTCGAGGCCTTACTATGCTCTGTGTACCCTATCTCCAAGGCCGGGACCCGCCCCTTCTCTCTGGGGATGTTTTGACAGCCTCTTCCCACCTGTCTGTTCCTTGTAGCCCAGCCCTGGCCCACCTGTCTCCCCGCCATCCCTCCCGGCGGCCCCCAACCCTGACCTGGCCCTCCCTACTCCTTCCTTGTGTGTGGCCTGTCCCCCAGCAAACCCACTGCTGCTGGGGACCAGTTGCCCCTTTGCTCTCCCCTTCCCTGCCCTGTCTTCCCTGCCCTCTCCTCTGCTGGTGGTGGAGCAGTGCCCTTCTACATGGCCCCCAGCAGGCTCCAGGACCTGGCACTACTGATGCGCCCACCCTTGGCCTTTAGGGTGTGACCGGCTGCCTCCTGTCCTCCTGTCTTAAATAATCTCTCTCTGTCTCCACATCTCCTCTGGGGCCGTCCCCCAACCTCCCAGGAGAGAACTGCACTCCCAGCCTCCTCGCTGCAGCTGACTCTTCCTTGTGATCCTGGGGCCTTGATGCGGTCCCCCTGGCCCTGCTGGCTGCGCCTCCTCGGCTCCCCTCCCTGCCTTTCCCAGCTGCCTCCTCCTGTGGGGGCTGAGGGCTGTCGCCTTTCCTGCTCTCCCCCAGCCCCCCTTCAGGTTGGACGAGGGTGCAGGAGACACGGGTCTGGCCCCAGGCCTGCCGGCCTGCCCCTGCAGCAGCCTCGTGGAGCCTTGGCTTCTCTGACCGTGGAACGGGTCCAGGGATCCCTTGTCCCCAGAACTGTACCTGCTGTGTTGGGCTATGGGCCTCTCTTTGTGGCTGTGTGCCTGCCTCCAGAGGACTCCTGGGCCGGTCCCTCCAGACTCCCTCCCCGTCCGGTGGAGGCGACAGGGAGGCCCCTCCTCAGGAGCAGGCCTCACCCTCCTCTTCCCACAGCCGCTGCAGATCGACGACGACTTCTGCGGGCAGGACTTCAACCAGCCACTGGGGGGCACGGTCACCATCGAGGGGACACCCTTGTTCGTGGACAAGGACGACGGCCTGACCGCCGTGGCCGCCTACGACTACCGGGGCCGCACCGTGGTGTTTGCCGGCACACGCAGTGGCCGCATCCGCAAGGTCAGGAGTCCTGAGTGAGCTGAGATGGGGCCAGGGCACGAAGCCCTGGCGGGGGGGGGGGGGGGGGGGG
>NW_007251445.1:393792-404964 GCF_000164805.1 Carlito syrichta | reverse complement strand
GGGGGGGGGGTAGGGGAAATGTGTGGAGGCTTCCTTCGAGGCTGAGGGGACAGCATTGCTCTCTGTGACATGGGAGGCCGGGTTTGGTGTATGCGGAGTCGGGGGCCTCATCCTGTGCCAAGCCCAGGGACCTTGGAGGCCACACACCCTTGCCTCCCACGGGGCTATTTCTTCTGCCTGTGGCTGGCCCTAGTCCCACTAAGCAAGGACCTTGCAAGGCCTCGCAGGAGCTTGTGCAGGGCCCAAGGACCCTGAGGCCTTTCCAAGGGCACAGGGTGTCCTCCTGGGGAGTCTGTGCAGGCAGTGGGGGCAGGGCAGGCCTGCACAGCCCCCTCCCCTCCGGGTCCCTTTCCAAGGCCCTGGGAGATCCAATGTCTGCTGAGGCAGCACTCCGCAGGGCAGGAAGCCTCCGCCCTGCCTCCCACCCACCCTGCCCTGCATGAGACAGCAGGGCCAAGGACAGGGCAAGGGTAGTGCCCCCCCATCGGCTGGTGCTGGAGCTCAGGGCCACCTCCTGGGCCCATGGGTGAGGGACTGGTGCTGTGGGAATGGCTTGTTTGGACCTCTAGGTTCTCCTTTCCCTCCCAGGAAAGCTGGGCTGACAGAGCTGGGTACAAAGCTGGGTGGGGTGTGCTTTCTGGAGGGTGGCCCCATGTGGATGGCTCCCAGGAAGACTGAAGGTGGGGGTGCCCGGGTGACCCGGAGGGCCAGCGAACAGGGGGCCCGGGGTGGAATACCAGCCACCCTGAGGCCTGGTGCTGACACAGCCTCCCACCCCATGTTCCCGTGTGTGGGGCCGGGCCTGGTGCCAGCCAGGGCCTCCACAGCTTTCAGCTCTCGTGCCTGGTCTCCCTGCTCTACCATGGTGATTGCCCTGGGAATGGTGCCCTGCCACTTGCTGGCTCTGTGATCTCTGGGAAGGAACCCCTCAGCCTTAACTTTTCCTCTGTGGCTCTGGGCTGGGGGCTGCTGGTGGTTTGAGAGCCAGTGGAGGCCAGTGCTCACTGAAGGCCCCCCTGGTAGGTGGTGCCTTGGGACCCTGTCTACTTCTGCTCACAGTGGCTGTGAATCTTCACAGCCAGGTACCCCAGCTGGTGGGGGCGGAGGCAGGATGGCTCAGACCCCTGCGCCTTCACAGTCCAAGTCCTCTGATGTGGCCCTCACCCCAGCCCCATGTGGGGGACTTCCCTGTGACCCCAGCAAGAGACCTCTTCCCTGCCTGCCAGCGGGCACCCCTCTTCCCACACCCAGGAGTACGCTGGGCCTGTGGTTCCCCTGGAGGTGGGTGTTGGATTGGAAACCGGAGTGCCATCAACTTGGAGACACTGTGGGACCCCTAGAGCCTATTGCCCAGCCAGAAACTGGGGTCCTGGTAGTGTCTCCCTGATAGCAGGGGCTGAGGAGTGGAGAACAGACTTTCCTGTGCAGCTGGGAGAACAGGTTTCTCCAGCCTCTGCCTCCTCACGTATTCTCCCATGCCCCAAGGGCAGCATATGGATGGAAGCTTTGGCTGGGGAGAGGTCAGGACGCAGTTGTTCCTGTTGTCTTAGTTGGTTGTGTTCCCCTGCCTCGCCACCCCAGTTCCACAGAGAGGAAACTGGGGCCCAGAGCATGGGACCATGGAGTTGGGCCTGGCCTGTCTGTGAGAAGAGGCTGTGCCTATGGGTAGGGCTTGGGATACCCACAGCCAGAGGTTCCACCGCCTCTCCCCCGCCTCCCAGACTCAGGGCTGGTGGGCAGGCAGGAAGTGGAGTCTGTCCTCCTGTCCTCTCTTCCCTGGGCCCGGCCCCTCCTTGAGATGTGGTATGTGGGCAGCTGTTGGGCAGTGTAGCTGGGGAGGTTGAGGTTGAGTGTCCTCATGGGCCTGACATTGGAGTCTCTGCCATGTGACCCTGGCCAGGCCCTTTCCCTTCAGAGCCCCATGTCCTCGAAGCTCAAGGTGTCCTCACCTGCCTCCTAGAGCTCATCCTGAGTACCACCTTCCTCTACCCCCAAGCACATCCAGGCTGAGTACTCTGCAGTGTGTGAGTGGAAGGCACCCTTTGGGGGCCTCTGGGGTCAGCTGTACCTGGGGGCTGCTGGCTTGGTTATAGCAGAATCTGTGAGTTGGGAACTTGGATCTGCGTTTTGTTTGGAGACTCTCCAGGCAAAACGTGCCCTGCTTTGCCCCCCAGGACACAGGCACAGTCATGTCAGTGAGTGGCCTGCCCTGAAACTGCCGAGCAGTTGTGCATGTCCTGTGTGGGTCGTGCAGATGGCTGAGTGTGAGTCCTGTGTGGGCCTCAGCCTCCCTCACTAGCTGTGTGATCTTGACAAGCTGTCCAGCCTCTCTGAACCTCAGTTTCTCTAAACACCACCTGAGCCTGACGTGTTTCTGCTTCTGTCAAGGGCATGCAGTGAGTGCTCACCATGTACTGGCACCTTTCATAGGCCTTATGACAATTCTGTCATCTGTTTGCCAGATGGGGAAACTGAGTCACAGAGCAGTTTAGGTATGTGCCCAGGGTTGCCAGCTCCAGGGTCCTTGCTCTTCCCGCTGTTTCCTGGAGAGGGTCCTGCAGGGATGGGCAGAATTCTCAGAGGGTAGACTCTGCTAAGGTGACCCCTCTCTTCAGTGCCCCCCACTTCTGCCCTGAGCTGCCGACCTGGAGGGTCTTTCTGTAGCCCCAGGACTTCGGCCATCTGGCTCGCTCCCTTGCCCTCAGACCTTTTGTAAGGGGCTCTAGCTGCTGTGCACATGTTTGAGGACGGGGGCCCCCCGGGCCCTGTCTGCCTCCCCTGTTCCCTAGTTCCTGTGGTGCCCTGCGCCTGATTTCCTACCACAGGCTGCATCAGCAGAGGATGCTGGGCCCGCCAGCAAGGGACCAGAAGGGAGGGCCCCACCCTCATGTGCTCCTGGGCTGGCTGGAGTTCGAGTTCCGCCCTGCCTGCCCTGACTCTATAATCTCCTGCAGGTCTCACTGTGAGGCCTCAGGCCTTGACCCACTGTGAAGGACGCCTGCTCTCTGCTGGCCACGGAGGCCTTCTCTTGCTGGGACTCAGCCAGCTGGCAGCAGGATTCTCACTTCCCGTTTTCTCTCCTGCGTGGGCATGACCCAGCCTGGATGTGGGTGACTGAGGTCCAGGGTCCGGACCAGGGTGAGGAGGGCTGGGGTCTTCTCTGCTCCAGCGCACTGCTGAGCACCCTCCCTGGTGGACTGCTCTGGCTACCTCTTGCTCTCAGAGCCTTGAGGAGGGGCCAGTCCTCAGGCTCCTTCCTCCCTGTTTACATTGAGGCTCCTCCTTCCCAGGAGGCTGTCCCAGGCCTGGGTCCTCTGCCGTGCTCCCGCCTCCTGCCCTCTCTGCATGCTGGAGCTGCCCTGGAGACCCCCAGCCCACTACCAGCCCTGGCAGGCCGGCTGTGTTGGCCACTCCCCTACGTTCCCAGACTTGGTCTTTACTGGGCTTAAAAGCATCGGGGGAGCTCCAGGGGCTTGGCTGGCCCTAGGCCAGCTGCTGCCAAACTTGTTGTTGTGTAAAATTGTAGCCGATTTATTTAAGACCTGCCAGCTTCAGCTGCTCAGGACTGGCTGGGGTGCCGCTTCCTCACCTCCCTCCCTTGAACCCTGCCTGCCACCTGCCCCCTCCCTCCCTAGAGGCAGTCTGAACTCCCCCTGGGCGTCCTCCCCCAGAGCCCCAGTCCTCCCCCAGAGCCACAGCTTCCCCTGTGGCCTCTGGTGACCCTGGACCCTGCAGGAGATCCCAAGGACAGCCCCTAGTTTCTTTCCTGTAGGTTAGCCCAGGTGTCCCCAGGGGTGGGTCCAGGCCCTGGACTCCTGCAGAGCAGTCCCCCCAAGAAAAGGTGGGGAGAGTCCCTGCCCCCTGGGCCGGGTGTGGGGTACCCTGGGCCAGCCCCCCACTGATCTTGCCACTACTGCAGGCTGCAAGGAGCCAGTCTCCATCCGAGGCACAGCCCTGATCATTCTGGTGATGTGCCAGGTATTATCATGGGCCCGTCTGCCCGAGCCTCCAGCTTTCCAAGAATCTGGAAATCTTTACTTTGTGTGAGCGCTCTTGATTGTTAATCATGGGCTGCCAACCTGCATTTTAAGAAAGATTATGGGCCAACTCAAGTTGGTGGGCCACCAGTTTGTGGCCTGGAGACTTGCACTGTGGCCTTGAGCAGCTCAGGGAAGGGCACCCACCTGGCTCTGGGGCTGGGCCTGGGCTCATCTGGGAGCCTGGCCAGCAAAGAAGACTGTCCTGGTGGAGCCCTGCCCTTTGGAGCTTTGGTTTCCTTCCTGGGATGCTGGGTGTACTAGGAGGCCCTGAGGTCAACGTTCCTCCTGGGGCGGGGCCCCATCAGGCCATGGTCTCCCTGCATCAGTCCCCATATGGAGGCTGCAGCTGCGATGCTCAGTGTCCCTCCTAGCCTAGCCAGTCCCTGTCTCTGCACACAGGCCCTCGTGCTGCAGCGTCTCCTGGCTCCCGAGCAGCCATGCCTACACCTGGCCTGAGCCCACGTGCTTCCTCACCGCTGAGGGGATTTGTGGAGGCAGGCCCTCCAGCAACTGAGTCTCTAAGAGCTTATGAGCCCTGTGGCATTAGCTCCCCATAGAGGCCCTTGCATCTCTAGGGGCTTCCAGCCCTTTGCACCCCTGTCACCTCCACCAGACCCCAGTTAGAATTCTGGCTTTCAGAACTTCTGACAGTCGCATGCATCTCAGTCCATGCAGATGCCCACTGCAGATACAGGCAGCTCGGGCCTGTTCTCAGGTTCCCACTGAGCCTCCTGCCTAGGGTCTGCAGGGAATGAGTGAGAGACTGTCCTGGGAGCATCACCACGGGCTAGTGCCAGGGACCACACAGGGACAGCCCAGCCTGAGAGGGATGCTTGTAGCACTGGGCCCCAGCCCCTGAGCTACAGGGGGGCTCCCCTGCTCCAGCTGTGGAGCTGCATCTTGTGGTGGGGGATGGGCCAGGAAGTCGATTTCAGCACCTAGCCCTCCTGGCCTGCGGTTGCTCCACGGGGCAGCCAGCACTGCCAACGTTCTGGGTTGGGAGCACTCCTGTGCCCACAGTGTGGGAGGGTCCCAGGTCCTGTGTGGTCAGCTGGCGATGGATGCCCACTCGGAAGTGACACAGAAATGTGCACAACTGAGGGTGCATCACTGAAGAACACACAGTGCCCACTGTCCCCGACAGCCTCCTCCAGTCGTCCTTCCCAGCGTAACTGCACCAGCTGACCTCCCTCTCGGCTGCTGTTTGAGCTGAATTATAGTACGTTTTCTTGTGTCTTCCTTTGCTCGGTGTTGGCATGGCCAGCCTCACTATTGGGTGACTGAGGTCTGCTCCTTGTCCTTGTGTGTTCCAGATACATGGCCATGCGGTCTGTCTCTGCTGGACGGACATGGCGCTGTTCTATGGGTCTGCTATAAGTACCGCTGCGTGCAGGATTCTGGTGGTTGCAGGGGTGGACTGCTCTTGGGCTTCTGCCTGGGAGCTCGGATGCCAGTTTCTGTTCTCCTTCCCTTGAGTCTCTCGGTCTGTCTCTGTTGCTATTCTGAGGACCTGGTGCAGTGCCTGGCAGGGTACAGGGTCCACAGTGCACAATGGGTACTCCTGGGTGGACCGTGGGGTCTGTCTGTACTGCATCCCTTGGGTGACCTTGGTGGGAAGAGAGGGGACCCAGCAGCCTGCTGTTCTCTGTGGGCCAAGGCAGTGCTCCCATGCCCCCTCAGATGGCATTGTCGGTGTCTTGCAGACTTCATGCCTCCTGGAGCACATGCTACCTTCTTTCTACTTCTCCAGGGTGTAGCTGGCCACCGTGGGATGAGCCACAAGGACACAGGGAGGGACATCTTGTTCACCTTGCGGGTGTAAACTGTGCCATTCCAGCCACTCATTCCAGAGCTGGTGGCACATTGCTCCTGCTTCCCAGTGGCTGGCAGGGTCACCTGCTGGTCGAGCCTTAGCCCGGGCTTGGGTACCTGGGCACCTTGGATAAGAATGCTGCTTTTGGGTGCAGGCCAGCAGTGGCCTCCTCAGGCCCTTCCTGAGTGTGCCAGGACCATGGCCAGCCTGGCAGGAGCAGCCTCATGAGTGCCCACGGTGGGCAGTCCTCCTCCCTCACAGGCAGACAGGGCTTGCCCACTGTAGGGGCTGTGGTGTGGGAGCCCCTGGTGGCACAGCAATGAACTTGGAAGCTGGGACAGTCCAGGAGCTGGGGTGTCTTCTGGGAAGGGTGTTCAAGGGGCAGGAAACAGCAGGGCCAAAACTCAGAGGTGTCCCAGTGCATGCTGGGAACTGAGCAGTGCCTTGTTGGGGGGCACCGGAGCCTCAGGGGCTGCCTCGGGCACTCTGTCCTATGTGTGGTGGGTCAATGTGGTGGAGCACGGAACTGGGGGATTTAAAGGACCAGCTGAATGGGGGTAGATGGTGACATGGACCTGTGAGGGCCCAGGACTACATGGCGAGCACTCAGGGTCAGGATTGGAGGTGACATTGAGGTCCTAGGCAGGAAGAGGAGAGGGAGGACAACGATTGGCTCCCAGATTTGAGATGAAGACGTTGGGGCTGGTGCATTGCGGCTGCATCTCCCGCTGGGACCTGGTGCTAGTGACAGCCTCGGCTTGGTGGGGGACCCAGCCAAGTTCCAGGTTAGGACAGTTCCCGGGAGTGGTGTGTGACTGAGGCCATGTGATTACCTGACATGGGTTGGCCCCCATAGCAGCAGGTTAGAATCCCAGGTACTGTGTGCCTCTGCCCACGGCAGTGTCCGGCTTTGGAGGGTTTGCCTCCAGGTGGCTTCCAAGCAACATGCCCACACCCTCTTTGGAAACATGAGCTCCTGATTCTCACACAGCCTTGTGAGTTGGACGTCAGTAGATGAGGAGACCAAAGGTCAAGGAGGTCACTGCTCACAGAGAGATAGCAGCTGGAGTGGGCTGGAGCCTGTCTGAGGCAGCCCTGGCTCTCCTCTACCTGCCGGGACCCTGACTTTCTCGGTTCTTGCTCTCCCCTGTGTGGTGGGGGTTGGGAGTGGGAAAGATGGAATTCCTGGGACCCTCCCCCACAACAGGTGTATCTGGCCCAATTCTAGTCATCAGGTTTTCTGCAAATCACGTTTTAATTACCCAGTTACTGCCAAGAGGAAATCACTAATTGCTTTTTTGGTATCGAGTTCCTGTTGGCCTTTCTGAGGATGGTGGGTCCCAGGAAGGGGGCCTGTAGCCTGCTTCCAGCTGGAGGAGAGGGGAGTCCCGTGAGAGGTGAGGACGTGTCCGGCAGCTGACCTCTAGGGCCTCAGCTGATCTCTAGGGCCTTAGCTTAGGAGACAGAAGGGGGGGGTAGCTCTTTGCTCCTTTGGAGATTCTGAAAGGAGGGGGCAGAGACTCCTGCCCCTTGGCAGCCCCTTCTGGCCAACCTCAAACTGGGGACAGCCTTGGCAGCCACCTCTGCAGAAGGACTAAGAGGCCCGTGAGGCCTATGCACTGTGGCCACCTTGCTGGCTGCTGTCCCTGGTTCCCTGCCCATCCCCCGTCTCATCCAATCCTTTCCCCCAGAGGCCAGGAGTCAGTTCCGCCAGTGTACCCACACTTATAGGCAGGGAGGTGAGGGCTGGTAGGGTGGACAGAACAGGGTGAATCTCCCTTGCCAGGTCATGGCCAAGCTGGGCAGCCCCCTGCCTCTGGGCGGCTAGGGCGCGTGCCGGTCCTGGCACACAGCCTGGGCGGCCCAGACAACCTCCTCGGCGCCCCCGCCTGCCCTCAGCCTGGAGAATGGGCCCTTTGTTGGTTCTGGACTGGATGGACAGCTGACCTGGCCAGGCCCTCAGCTGCTTGCTCGAAGCAGTTGGCCAGGGCTGTGGGGGTGATGGAAGCGGGAGCAGCCGGTCGGGCCAGCCTGGGGCTCGGTCCTCCCTCCCACTGTCCCCCTTGACTGCCTCCTCTTGATCCTGGTTAGGGCTTCCTCTGCAGAGATGTGTGTGTCCTGGGGTGAAGGAGGGGAACCTGCTCCCTGGCCCATTTGACAAGGGTCCCGAGCCCCATGGCAGTGGTAGGTGCTTGTTCCATGCCTGGCCTGGCCCTGAGAGGCCACTGGGGCCTGGCCTGTCAAGTCGCTGCCCACCCTTGTGCCTCAGCTCAGAATCCAGGGTTGGCTCCCCAGGTAGGATAGGGGACTCCAAGAACTAAGGTCCAAGCAGAAGCTGTGTGGGGGCAGCCTGTGTCCCCCCAGCCAGCACCCGACAAAGCTTGGTTGACATGGCAGGGAGCCTAGGTGGCTCCGCTGATGCCCTGTGGGTGAAGGGAGTGTACCCCTCAGCAGGCATGGGGCAGGGTGCCACAGGCTGAGGGAGCTCCTGAGCAGGGCTAGGTGTGCCTCTGCCAGGGTTTTGTAGTGGGAATAGTAAGGGGGCTGTTGGGGTCAGTTGTAGAAGGTTCTAGTGGTCTTTGGGGAAAGATTTGCAGAGCAGAGGTGACAGCTGGAGGTAAGAGAGGATTCCAGGGAGTACCCCGGCCTGGCCCCCTGCCTGGGACACCTCAAGCTTACTGTGTGCTCTGCCAGCTGCCCAGCTGGTGTGGGGAGAGGCTGCTGGGCCCAACTGCCTCAAGGGTGGGCCGCCTCCAGGTGGGTGGCCCTCAAGTGGACAGCTGTGGCTGGGGTGTGGGCGTCGGCATGTGGGCTCATGGCCGGCATGTGGGCTCATGGCTGCCATGTGCTCTGCTGTCCTGCCAGCCACTCTAGCCCTAGGCCCGCCCTGCTGTCTGTATCCCTGCACTCCTGCTCTCCTGGAATGCCCTCCTGGTGAGTGCTGGCTCCCACCTCCCACTTTTGCGGCAGACTCTGTGCCCCCCAGGTGCAACTGGGGTCGAGGGTCCTGGGTTCCTCTGGCAAGTACTATGTAAGCCTCAGTTTACCTCCTGGGCTGACAGCTGACTGAGCTGCATGGATCCTTCAACCTGAACATCGGCTAGAATGCAGGAAGCATGTCCTAGGAACTGCTATTTTGGGCTGGGTGCCCCCCTACAGCACACAGGGACCCCGCTGAGCCTGAGCCGTGGCCTGCTGCCCGTGTCGTTGTCCTCTGCCGCGGCTGCCTCCTAATGCCTCGCTTACTCTGTGTCCTCCAGAAATGTCCTCTGTGGTCTTGCAGGAGCCTCTCCCTGGGCCTGCCTCCCTGGGCCTGGCCTGTGTGTGTGAAGGGTGGGGGTGGTCCAGTGCTGGGGCAGGTGGGTGGACAGATGGGTACGTGGCAGATGGACAGCTGGACGTGTGAGCAGCTGTTGGGTGCCCCCTGCCGGGTGGGGTAGGGGTGGGAGCAGGCGATTCTGAAGCCTGGGGCGGGCCTCCCTCCCCTGCCCAGCCTGTGACTCCAGTTGCTTCCTCCCCTCTCAACCCTGGAGAAGAGGGCTGCCCCTCTGTGTTCCCCGCGCACCTGCTCAGGTCTTGGAGCTTGTGTGCCCCCTGCTGGCTGGGGTAGTCCCTAGGTGTGACGTCTGCCCCAGCCCAGATGGTCCTAGCCCTGAGTGGGGCAAGGGCTGGCAGGCTGGGCAGGGCATTGCATGGCCACTGGTGGGCATGGTGGCAGGACGCTGGTCCCTCTCCCATCACACCTCGTGCAAATGCCTCGAGCACCTCTGCATGCTGAGTGGCCAGGGCTGATGAAGTCCTGCTGCCAGACGGAGAGAGAGGTGGGCCTGGGGCACCAGGGGAGGGGCCATGGACCTGGTGGTGAGTGAGAGGGGCTGGTCCTAGGCTTCAGGTTGGCTGCAAGGAGGGGCGTGAGGCAAGGGCCAGGGCTTTGGAAGGATTCTAGAGTCTTGTCTGCAGTCCTTCAGGTTGGAAACTGGGCCTGAGTGCTGGGTTCCCCATACCCCACCCCTGGCCCCCACTCCTTGCCTTCCTGTCTCAGGCCAACTTTCCAGGGCCCTGTGCCTGGCACTCTGGTGATTGCTGTGGAACCGCCCCGTGTCCCCCCGCTCTGCTGGGCATGCTGGTTTGGTCCTTTAATCCTCAGAACAGCTCTGTAAGGATGTGTCATCCCCATTTCACAGGTGGGGGTACAGGCAGAGAGATGTTCGGCACCTCACCTGGGTCCCACAGCTAGGAGGTATCTGAGCTGGGGTTGGACCCAAGCAGACTCGTCCTGGCTGGTGTCTGCCTGAGCTTCTGTGAGCAGTACCTGCCTTCTGGCTGCTGACCAGAGCAGGGCAGAAGGCTTGTGGAGCCTTCTGCAGCGGGTTTGGAAGAGGACTCCTCCTGCTCTGGCCGCATGGCAGGGTGGGTGTGGGTGGGGCAGCCCGGGTGCAGCTTTGGGTCAGGTCCAGGCCTCCCCACAGGGGTGCTGGGCTGCTGTGGCCCTTGCTGCTTCTGAGCTGCCTCTCTCCCCACATACCCTCCTCTCAGAGGCCCAGGGCCACAGCCCTTTGGGCAACTGCAGGCCCAGCCCCTGCAGCAGCCCAGCGGGGCCACCTCCTCCCCTGCCCAGCTCTGGGCTCCACTGCTGCTCTTCCGGGTCTGGTTTGACTTAAGCCTGCTTGGTGGGGAGGCAGCTGAGCGGATGTGGGGGGTGGCCAGCGGAGCTCTCAGGAATGTGGCCCGCCCCCTCCCCCGCAGCCAGCAGCCTCTTTGGCCCAGAGACACAGCGCCCCACCCTGGCTGGCTGCCCTCAGCCCAGGCCCGACGGAGCTGGCTCAAGCTGGGGGATTTTGCTGGCCCTCGCCCCTCAGACCTGCCCTGCCCTGACACTTTGGGGTCACAAGGGCTACTATGCCAAGTCTGGGTCTGGACCCCCACCCCAATATGGAGGTGGGAAGGTGGACTGACCCTGAGGGAGTGGGGGACCAGGCTGGTCACGAGGTGGGCAGGGAGCAGGCCCTGCCGTGAGAGCCTGCCAGGATGGCAGAACTGGGCGGACACGCCCCGTGAATCCCGTCTCTGGAAAGCCCCCTGGGTCTCTCTGTTAATTAAATACATTTGTTTGGTAAAAGCAACTAAAAATACTTGCAGCATCGTAGGCTGCAGCAGAGAGGAGCTGGCTAATTAGCGCCCAGTGTGTTTGGGATCTGGAATACATTTCCATGCTGATGAGACGCTTGCCTCCCCCACTCCCTTTCTGCGGGGATGCCCCTGCCTCCAGGACACCCCACCTTAGGGCTCCTGGTGTCATTTTCAGCTTGCTGGATGGCT
>NW_007251445.1:363359-393636 GCF_000164805.1 Carlito syrichta | reverse complement strand
GCCAGCATCATCCCCTCCAGCAGAAGCCCAGCCTGGCCTCAGGGAATGCTGGGCACCTGCAGGACTCCTGTAGGTTTCCTTCTGGCTATAGCTGGTTGCTCAGTGGTGGGTGCTGGGCTGGGGTTGTCTCCCACATACTCCCACCCTGGTTCCTGGCCTCTGTTAAATGATAAATGGGCTAGGTTGAACCTGAGCTGTCCTGGCCCCAAGTGTGTCCCGCACAAGTGTCCCATACTTGGGGCTGGGGCATGGAGTACGGGGAGTGAGTGTGGCTGGCCTCTGAGTATAGCTTTGTTTTTGCAGAGCTGTAGGTGGGAGCTTCAGGTCCCCAACCTTGTGGGGGTGAGGCTGGGGCAGGGAGGCATCGGCATGGCGCCACTTGGGGCTCCTTGCTGCCACAGATCCTAGTGGACCTTGCGAACCCTGGTGGTCGGCCGGCCCTGGCCTATGAGAGCGTGGTGGCCCAGGAGGGCAGCCCCATCCTGCGTGACCTCGTCCTCAGTCCCAACCGTCAGTACCTCTACGCCATGACTGAGAAGCAGGTAGGTGCCACACTGGCTGAATATTGGGGAGCCTAGGGTCTGGGGGCCCTCCTGCCAGGGGGCCCGGTTGTGGAGCAGCTGGGAGCTGGGCCCCAGCACAAGTCTGGTGTGTACTCTGTACTTTGTGTCCACCGCAGATGGGTGGGCTCGGGTGGGCCCCCTGCTGTCAGCACTGCCTCAGTTTTCCCAGGCTGGGTTTGGAATACCCACTCTTCCCTGAATGGCTTCATCACCACAGAAACAAATATCTGAATGAGTAATTTCAGATATAGGTGTCATTGGAGGGCCTGGGGCATGCGCTAGGTCCCCGAGTCCTCTGGCCTGGATCGGGGTCCCATGCTCTATTCTCTGGCTCTGTCCAGGGGCCTAGGTCTGACCTGGCCTGCTTGGGGCCCTCCTCTGCGTTTCTGCCCAGCCTGCTGACCCATGGCAGCTGGGAGAATGGGCAGGCAGGGGGCAAGGCCGGGCACAGGTCTGGGTAAGATCAGGCCTCCCTTCCCTCTTGGCCAGCTCCTGCTTCTCCTCTGTCCCCTCCAGAGCACAGTTGGGTTCTGTGCTCCAAGGGACCTCAGGGCTGGGTCTCCCTGGGTGCTGGGAAACTGGATGGAGCAAGGGAGTTCTGGGTGATCTGGGGCAGACGGCCCCTCTGAGCATCATCTGTGCCTGCCTCGGTGCTGAGGATTGGGTCTGACAGGCCATCCATCTCACGGGAAGCTCAGCTGGGAAGGAGTCTAGGCAACAGGAGGTGAACTCTGGTTGGAGCTGGGATTCCTTGCTGATTGCTCACCTTGTAGCAACTCTCTTGCTCTCATGCCTGGCCTGTATGCCCTGACTTGGCCTGATAGAGTGGATAGGCCTTTGAGTAGACTGAGAATAAGCTAGGACCTTCTGGTGTGTGGAGAGAGTGGGGTGAAGTTGGGGAGGTGAGGGTGGCAGAGACCCCTGGGAGAGGACTGGAAGGGCCTGACGCCATACCCCTCAGGTGACACAGGTGCCCGTGGAGAGCTGTGTGCAGTACTCGTCATGTGAGCTGTGCTTGGGGTCTCGGGATCCCCACTGTGGCTGGTGTGTCCTGCACAGCATGTGAGTCTGGCCGGGTGGGCTGGGGCCCCGACACCCGGGCCTGGTGGCTGCTGAGTGGGAGGGCCAGGGTGGTCTTGCTGTGTGTTTAGGCAGCCACAGCTCCCCTCTGAGCCCAGCATGGCTGCCTACTGGCCACGTGGGATGTCTCGGGGCTGGCAGGTGGGGGTGTTGCCACCTGGTACAGGGTGGCCACTTGCATCTTTGGCCCACGCCTGCATGGTGGGCTGGCTGTCGGGGGCTCCCTGGGCCTCCTCACCCGCGCGGCCTCAGTGCCCTCTGCCTGCAGCTGCTCCCGGCAGGATGCCTGCGAGAGGGCAGACGAGCCTCAGCGCTTCGCTGCGGACCTGCTGCAGTGTGTGCAACTTACGGTGCAGCCACGCAATGTGTCTGTCACCATGTCCCAGGTCCCGGTGAGTATGGCTGCTGTTCTGAGTGGCAGGGGTGGGGGCAGGATGCAGCCACAGGCAACCCAGCTCACCATACCTCCTGCTGTGGGCCCAGCTCGTACTGCAGGCCTGGAACGTGCCTGACCTCTCAGCTGGTGTTAACTGCTCCTTTGAGGACTTCACGGAATCCGAGAGCATCCTGGAGGACGGCCGGATCCACTGCCGCTCACCCTCTGCCCGGGAGGTGGCACCCATCACACGGGGCCAGGGTGAGTGCCACCCTGCCCCCAGTATGGGCAGCAGCTGCTATCTAGAGAGGCTCGGGACAGGATTTAGTCACCGTGCTGTGCTTAGCGTCTCCCCAGTTCAGGTCTAGGGGCACAATGGGGACATGAGAGGGCGTCTCTCCGCCTGTTGGCCTGGGAGTTGGTGAAACCCTTCAGGCGTGAGCCATAGTGGGTGGATGTCCCGTGGTGACCTGGGTGGTGGCAGGGCAGTGTATGTAGGAGGAGGGGACTGCAGGGTGGAAATGCATATGCTCAGTGGTCAGCAGGCGTGGGAGGTGGAGCGGGGGATCGAGGGGCAGGTGTGTGAGCTCAGAAATCAGGGGACCTGCGACTTGAGGCTGCTGCAGTCCCTCGTGTGCTTTCCCTACAGGCCCTTCTCTGCGAGTGGGCAGCCTGGGGCATGGGGAGGGCCATGCGGTTTCTGACTCCTACCGCTGAGCAGGGGGCAAGGAGGGCAGGGCCCCAGGCTGATCTGAGGCCCACGCCCCCTGGGGCTGAGCAGGGGCCTGGTGATGGCGCTTGGAGTGCCCTGTGTGAATACCTCCCCCATCCGGGCTTGCCTGTGCCAGGCGGCCCCGGTGACTTGGCCCTGCTGCTCCTGCAGGAGACCAGCGTGTGGTGAAACTCTACCTGAAGTCCAAGGAGACCGGGAAGAAGTTCGCGTCTGTGGACTTTGTCTTCTACAACTGCAGTGTCCACCAGTCGTGAGTGTCCTGGACACCCCCGCCCACCTGGGCAGCTCTCTGTGTCCTCTGCCTGTGGTCCTGCTGTGGTAATTCTCTGCAGACCTGCCCTTGCACAGCCAGAAAGTTCAGCAGCCGGGGCTCTGAGGCCAGATGGTCAAGGAGGGAGGCAGCTGTGTCCAGGTTTGGGGGAAGAACCTTCTAGGCTAGGAGCAGCCCCTGCCAAGGCCCTGAGGTGGCACCACAAGGACCAGCAAGGTGGCTTGTGTAGTCACAGGTCTCCAAGCCTCAGTGCCCACGCTCTCCCCGCAGCTGCCTGTCCTGTGTCAATGGCTCCTTCCCTTGCCACTGGTGCAAATACCGCCACGTGTGCACACACAACGCTGCCGACTGCGCCTTCCTGGAGGGCCGTGTCAATGTGTCCGAGGTAAGGGCCAGTGAGGGTGGGGCTCAGGCTTTCTGAGGTGGGGCAGAGCTGGGCAGCGACAGCCCTTCCTGGGTGTCACCCAGGTCCTGGCCTGGAGAGTGCCCAGGGATGTCTGGGTTTTGGTGTGTGGTCAGTCTTGGGGACCCTGGATGCTGGCTGGAAGGTCTGTGGGGTTGGGGCAGCCTTCTGGGTTGTCTTGGTCTGAGGCGATGTTAGTGGTGTTTGTTGTTGGCCCCTGGGCGTCCTTGTGACCCTCAGAAAGGAGGAGAAGCCTTAGCCGAGACCTGCCCCTCTGCCAATGTGGGGGGACTGCAGACTGCAGTGATGCCCTGTGGCCATCAGACTCCTGAGTGCAGCTGGAGGGCACTTGTCCAGGCCCCTGAGCTGATGCGGATGGGGCTGGGCATGGCATATGGGCACCAGGCAAGGGACCAGGTTGCATGTGTGTAACCATGCATGTGAGGCCAGAGGATTCCTGGAGTCGCTTGAGTGCTGTGGTAATTGCTGGTGATTAGGTCAAAATGGTTACACAGCCAGGCAAGGCGCTGACTGTGTCTATAGCAGCAGCTTCTCCTCCTGGAACTCGAGGCGCTAAGTCAGGACAGGGCAGCCCTGTGGCCTGCTGGGTGCTGAGTGGTGGGTTGCTGTGCTGGGCTGTGGGGGTGCTTCCTGTGTCTGGCTGTCCCTTTCCTTGGCTGGGGATACCATGCCTCGTGGCTGGAGGGGGCATTCTGCCTGCCAGAGGGCACTTGGGGGCCACAGGTGGACTGGGCTTTCCTGGGGGGGGGTCGGGCAGAGCGGTGTGAGCAGATATGGAGCCCTTCTAGTCTGGGATTCTCCCTCCTCTGTGTGTTCTTTGTGACCCTCAGTAGGGGGAGAAGCCTCAGAGTCCTGTCCTCGGCCTCACAGAGCCCACCTCCCCACCCAGCTCTCCCTGCTGTGCTCTGTGGACCTGACTTTTCTGCTCCCTGGGGTGACACTGCATATCAGGGGACAGACAGCAGTGGAGGGTGGACTGGGAACAGGCAGAGATCATGGGTGATAGTAGGCGTGTGGGCCGGGTACATGGCGGGGACTTCTCTGGGGGCTTCTGCAAAAGATGGGCCAGGGTGTCCGGGGCTGGGCAGAGCCTGAGAGTTGGTTGGAGCTGGTCCTAGGGGCCTGGAAGGCTGGTGAGGGCCAAACATGAAGGCACGTTGGCAGGTGTGACCTGCAGAGGCAGCGGCTTTGGCGCTGTGTGTAGCATAGGAGGCAGCAGGGAGATCATGGGAACTGGAGGTGAAGCCCAGGGTGGGGCTGTGGGCAGCTTGGGGTGGTTTTGGAGGCCAAGGTGGTCTCGTCCTCACT
This sequence comes from Carlito syrichta, assembly GCF_000164805.1. Lineage (NCBI taxonomy): Eukaryota > Metazoa > Chordata > Mammalia > Primates > Tarsiidae > Carlito > Carlito syrichta. Next base: position 388,881 of record NW_007251445.1, on the reverse strand, counting down.
AGTGCCTCTCTGACCCCTCCTATGTCCAAGCCATCAATTTCGGGGCAGTCTTGGCTTTGAATTATCTCCGCAGATAACTTACTCTTTTCTTTAACTGTAAATCCTGGGCTTTTATGTAGCTGTTTCTAAGGGATGTGATACCAGTCTTGAGAAACTTGGGGCATGACGGCCAGCAACATCTCTGTGGTCCCTCGCCCCAGGCCCCTTCTTCGGTCTCTGCGTTCCTTGGTTCTTCGGGTGCCCTCCCTATGTGGAAATGTGCTTCTGCCACGGCTCCATGGTTTCCCAGTCCAAGACCTATTTGTCTGACTTCCTGCTGAGACAGTTGAGGTCTGGCTTCCCTGGGCTGCCTCCTCCCTGCCCCTGTCACCCCACACTGAGAGGAGTCTCTGAGGCCCTTTCCTTCCCTCACTCAGGTTAAGGTGGGAGTGACCAGCGTGTGGCCAGTGGCTGGGGGTGTGGAAGAGGCAGCTGGTGTGGCCTTGTGGAGCCCCCTGAAGCCGAGTTCACACTGCACTAAGAAGTCAGGCCTCTCCTCTTAGGAAGGCCAGTTATAGTGGCTGCAGAAAGGGTTTCTATGTGACAGTTGTGTGCTCCCAGGCAGTTCCCAGGCCTGAGCACAGGCACCACCCCTTGAGTGAGGGAGGCCAGGTTCCCGTGAGGAAGGACCCTGGCGCCCTGCCAGTGGTGTGTAGCGTTTATCTTTCCTTCGGCCTTCCTCAAAGGGGGATGCTGGCCCCCTACCAGGGTGATTGGCAAAAGACATCGTCAACTCTTTCTGGGGCCACTGGACACTGGCTCCGAACTGCCATCGGTTCTAGGAGACCCAGACATTACTGTGGCCCTCCAGTCGGAGTAGGGGGTGGTGGAGTCAGGCAACAATGAGTTTTAGCCCAGGCCCGACTCAGTGGGCCCTGAGTGAGCCCAACTCTGGTGGCTTCCTGAGTTCTAGAATGCATGATTGGAAGAGACACTCTGCAGGGTGAGGAGGAGGAGATGAGACGGAGGACAGAAGTGAGGCGGGAGCAGCCCCCCAGGAGGGCCAGGTATAACCCGGGAAGGCAGTCAGCTTGACGGCTGTGGGAGGGAAGGCAAGCTGGCAGGGAGACTGGCCAGTTGTGGGCCAGGCAGGTGAGAGCTGGCCACGTCTTCCCTTGTTCCCTGCCATGCCCACACCCCCACACTGTGGTGCTGGGGAGAGCAGTGCTGGGCCCTGGCTGGGACCTCATGCTGGGTGAGCCATCTCTGTGTCTCCTGCCACTGGCCAAGAGATTTCCTGGGCTGTGGACATGGAGAAGGCCTGGGCCTTGCCACAGTCACCCTCTGGCTTCCTGGGCGTCTTCTGGTTACAGTGGGTGGTAGGGGCAGCTCAGCTGATCTCAGCCTGCTCCAGGAGCTGGAGACAGCCCGGGCTTAGATCTGAAAGGAACCTCAGAGCCATGAACTGGCCACGTTTTCACAGCTGGGGCCCAGAGATGCCAAGGCCCTGTCATGGTGAGACTCCAGCCTAAGCTTTAACAAGCAGAGTCACAGGAACCCCTCAGATGGCCATGAAGTGTTGGCACAGGTATGGCAACTTGTGTGTCAGTGCCTTCCTGCTGGGAGATGGCCTGAAAGCATTGCTGCAAATGCAGCCTCTGAGTTGGGACCAGTGGCCCTAGCTGCAAGTTGCACCACCTTCCTCTTCCCATCGGACACAGGAGCATCCCTGCAGACCCAGCAGTTAGTGGTCAACTTGCCTGGCTGGGCCTTGCTAACTCTGCTCCCCTAGAGTCCCAGAAGGGCCAGGCTAGAGTCCAGGCCTCCTCCTGGGGCCCTGAGAATCTCTGCAGAGCTGGTCCCGGGCCCACACCCACCTTGGGGATCTGTTGCAGCCTTGGGGATTACAACCTGTTTTCAGCATCCCTATTTAAAGCTGGTCTCTGCAGCATTCCCGAGGGCCCATCTCCTCCCAAGGCTGGCAGCAGCTGTGCTGCAAGGAAGCCAGGCCATTGCATCAGTTATTGTTGCCGAAACCCTGGTCCCAAGAGATTCGGGCTGTTTTTCTGCTGTGCTCTGGCTATTTTTACATACCCCTCTGTGCCCCCAGCAGAGAATTTGCAGCCTTTGCGCCCACTCTGGCTGCTTCTGCCACAAGGGCCTTCTCAGCTGCAGGCCAGATAGGTCTCCTCTGGTCTCCAGAGTGGTGGGGCCCCAAAACGCAGGGCAGGGTGTTCTGGGGACAGAGGTGAGAGGGCTTGCCTCGTCAGCTGTCATTGCAGTCCTCAGTTTGCCAGCACGTAAAATGGGCACAGTGGTGCTTGACCAGAAGGAGCACAGACTCCGTGAGGACTGAGGTCCAGCGTGCAGTAGGGCACACCCTACTCACTGGCCCCCACTCCCGGGCTCAGCTGAGGCCTTGTTGCCCCCAGGACTGCCCGCAGATCCTGCCCTCCACCCAGATCTACGTGCCGGTGGGTGTGGTGAAGCCTATCACCCTGGCGGCTCGGAACCTGCCACAGCCTCAGTCAGGCCAGCGTGGGTACGAATGCCTCTTCCACATCCCGGGCAGCCCAGCCCGTGTCACCGCCCTGCGCTTCAACAGCTCCAGCCTGCAGTGCCAGAACTCCTCGGTGAGGCAGGGCGGGCAGGATCTGCACTCTGCTGTGCAGAACCAGTGAGGCGGGGTGGGGGTGGGCCCTGCACTCTGCAGGGGGCCAGCCTCCCTCAGTTCCAGGACGTGGTGTCCACCCATTCACAAGGGGCAGAGTGTACTTCCTGGGTCAGAAGGCACCCCTGGCTCCTCTAGGCCATGTTGGGCCCTTCAGGTGTACCTGGGCCGTGCAGGCGAGTGGGCTGCAGTGGAGCTGTGCCATCCTGGTGGCCGCTGGGAGTCCCCGGACATGTGACAGGAGCACCTGGGGTGTGGGAGTAGATAACTGTAGCAAGACCTGGTGGGACATGTAGACTGCAGCCTTTTTTTTTTTGAGTTGGGGTCTCACTCTGTCACCCAGGCTGGAGGGCAGTGGCACGCTCATGGCCACCCCAGTGTTGGCCCGCTGGGATCCGGCAACCCTTCTGCCTCAGCCTTCTAAGTAGCCAGAACTACAGGCATGCACTGTGACGCCTGGCTAATGTTTTATTTATTGTAGAGACGAGGTCTTACCAAGTTGCCCAGGCTGGTCTCAAACCTATGGGCTCAGGCAGTCCACTTGCCTCGGCCTCTCAGAGTGCTGGGATGACAGGCTGAGCCACTGAGCCTGGCCCAGACTGTAGCTTTTGTGCGTCTCCAGTCATGAGCATGAGCACGAAGAGCCCTGTGCCTGGCAGCCTCCATCCTCTGGCTCCAGGAGGGCAGAGATCAGGGAACCGGAGCCTGTGTGTGCACATTAGCAGCTGGGTGTTGCCTATGCGCTGAGAAAAGCACATCTGGAGCTCAAGGCAGATACAGTGACGGTTTAAAAGCTCTGTGTCAGGTTCACCTAGTTTAGTGATGGGTGCTCTCTACAGAGCCAGATCCCTCCCTAATTGAGTATTGCCTGGTCTGCAGTCGGAGGCCTGGGCTCAAGTCCCACACTACTGGAAGGCCTCAGTTTCCCCATCTGTTTAGGAAGGGTGTGGTCTAACAGTGGGTTCCCTCGAGTTGGTTTGGGCCCTGACTGGAGGGGCTGGGGGCTCTGGGTTATTACATCAGCTCCTGGCTTAGCTCCCACCCTCTGGAAGTCTTGGCCTTGATGGGGTCAGAGGTCTGGCTCCTGTAGCCCTTTAGCTGATCCCTGGTCCATCCTTAGCAAGCTGGGGTGCAGCCCAAGGATCCCAGCAGGCTTCCTGGGGCAGAGTGGGCAGCAGGTCCGATTGGCCATGAGGGTCATGCTACCATGGCTGTCTCTAGAACAGCTCTGCCCTCCTCCCTCTCCAGACATTTCCATTCTCTGTTGCTGACTCCCCGCCTGCCCTTCCCCTCCCCTTCTCTGGCTCCCTCAGGCCTCCTCCCCACCTCTTCCTCTCTACCTGTCTTAAAGACCTCTGTCTCTGCCCTCTCCCTTGTTTCTCCCTGCCCCAAGTTTCTGTCCTGCTTTTCCTGCCCTCCCTTCTCACTAGGCCCACATTAATCTTTCCTTCAACTGTGTTTAAAGAGAAGAGGCAGTATCGGGGAATTTGATAGGATCCAATTAAATTCCGGCAGATAAAATAGTGATGAATTGCTGGGCCGCCCCTTGGAGACACTGGGCTCCCTGCTGTGCCCCAAGCTTAGACCGGAGTTGAGGTCATCAACTGCAGATAGTGGGACGCAGCTGGAGCCCATGCTTGGGCTCCCAGGGAGGGGGCCGTTCCCCTGAGCCCAGCCCAGCCTGGAAGGGACTGGGGGGCAGAGCTACACATGACAGAGATTCTGCATGCCTGTGCCCAGGGCTGGGAGGACACACACATCTCATACCTCAGGGCAGGCCTGGCTCATGCAGCAGATGAACATACTGAAGTTCAGAGCATTGCTGATGCATGTCCAAGGGGCCCATTGCAAGTTGGGGTTTCCCAGAAGGGCTGACTGCAGGGAGTAGTAGGATGAGGGCTCCCTGTGGCTGGAGGTGGTCTCCGAGCAGATCCCATGGAGCCTGACTTCAGGAAGCAGGGAGGCCACCCTGGAGGGGGTGCTTTGTATGGTTGCTGGGATGGAAGCTTAGCTAGAGGTGGGAGGCCATGGAACCAGGAAGGAAGCCCTGTGTTAGGTGTGTGTGAATAGGAGCCAGGGATGGCTGCAGATGGTTGCCCTCAGCAGGCAGCGGGCAGATGGCTGTTCGGGGTGTCAGGCTCCAAATTGGAAATGTGCATCTCTCCCGGGAGCCTGGGTGCTGGGCCCCACTGAGTCCACTCTCAGTTGCCAGCCCCAGAGGTGCCAGGGGCACACAAGCCTCACCCGGAAGCCTGGCACTCCACTGGGGCCCGTGAGGTGGTGACCTGAAATCCTGGAGCCTGACCGCCATGCCCACTGCTCACAGTACTCCTATGAGGGGAATGACATCAGCGACCTGCCCGTGAACCTGTCGGTGGTATGGAATGGCAACTTTGTCATCGACAACCCCCAGAACATTCAGGGTGAGCAGAGTGGCCGGCCGGGGTGGGGCAGTGGGCGGGGCCAAGCTGACGAGGACCCCCCCATACAGCCCACCTCTACAAGTGCCCAGCTCTGCGGGAGAGCTGTGGCCTCTGCCTTAAGGCCGACCCGCGCTTCGAATGTGGCTGGTGCGTAGCTGAGCGGCGCTGCTCCCTTCGCCACCACTGCCCGGCTGACTCACCCTCGTCCTGGATGCACTCCCGCCATGGCAGCAGCCGCTGCACAGACCCCAAGATCCTCAAGGTAGGCCTGCCTGTGGCTGTGCTAGACCCGCCCGCCCAGTCCCACCCCCGGTTAGCACTGCCCCCATACGCCACGCTGCCTCACCTGGCCTGATGGCCCACTCTGGGCTGGGTGCCGTCGGGAGCCGGCGCCCCAGCCTCTGCCTCCCCGCAGCTGTTCCCCGAGACAGGCCCGAGGCAGGGAGGGACACGGCTCACCATCACAGGCGAGAACCTGGGCCTGCGGTTCGAGGATGTTCGTCTGGGCGTGCGTGTGGGAAAGGTGCTGTGCAGCCCTGTGGAGAGCGAGTACATCAGCGCTGAGCAGTGAGTGCAGCCTGGGCGCGGGTACCAAGAGCCCCCTACACCTGGGGGTGGGGGGGTCCCTGCGGCGCTCAGGGTTGAGGCCTGCCTGGTACCTGCAGGATCGTCTGTGAGATTGGGGATGCCAGCACGGTGCGGGCCCACGACGCTCTGGTGGAAGTGTGTGTGCGGGACTGCTCGCCCTACTACCGGGCACTGTCGCCCAAGCGCTTCACCTTTGTGGTGAGTCCCGCCCCACCCCTCTCCTTCTACTCCTGTTGCTCCAAGAGGTGGGGTCCTGCTGAGGTCTTATCTGGCCGGGGGGCTGGCCCAGGTCCACAGGCTGCCTCCTTGGCCTTCCAGGGGCCTTCCCCAGCCACTCTCCATTCCTTCTCTCCCGCAACCTGGGTGCTGTCTCCTTCCTTACTGGGCCTCACTCAGTTCCAGGGCTCCCTCGCCCACCCTGGTCCGCATCTGAGGACCCCCAGAGCACTGGGTCTTGAGTCCCGCTCTGGGGCACGTGGGCACGTGGACTCCTGGTCTGGGGGCTCAACTGGCATTGCAAACAGACAGAGAGGATCCTGTCCCCACGTGGCCCGAGCAACTTCCCTGGGAGCTCCAACAAGTCTCTTTCTCCTGCAGACGCCAACCTTCTACCGCGTGAGCCCCTCCCGTGGCCCTCTGTCAGGGGGCACCTGGATTGGTATTGAGGGGAGCCACCTGAATGCAGGCAGTGACGTGGCCGTGTCTGTCGGCGGTCGGCCCTGCTCCTTCTCCTGGTACGGGATGCAGGTGGGAGTGGGGGGCCAGGCTGTACCTCTTCCTGGTTCAGATGGCTGCATGCCCCCTCCTGTTACCTGGGCAACAGGGGTATGGAGAGCCTGGTGGGGTGATCACTATGGAAACCCAGAGGCAGAGAAGGTTGCCATGGAGACAGGGGCTACCTCCAGAGTGGGTGGAGAAGGGAGGGAGAGAAGGACCGTGGTGGGCAGGGCTTGCCTCCCAGGGGCAGGCACAACCTGGCTTCCTCCACCCTGGTCTTTTCCCGGCGAGGGGAGAATCCCAGGGGTATAAAGTATTTAAGAAAAATTTTAAGAGAGAAAACAGAAATTTTAACAAAAGCCCTCAGGCTTGAAGTGGATAATTTTAGATTAGGGATGATAATGGAACATCCTTTTAAATATTTTCCTGTGGTAATTAACCGTTATCAGACTAATCACTGATGTCTACAGCCAAGCAGGCCGCTGGCCATGGGCCTTCTGGCTGTGGAGAAGGATCTGAGGGTCGGGACCCAGGTGTAGGCGGCGCCTGGCCAGCTGCCCAGCGGGGCGACCCGGTGCCCCTGCCCCAGGCCAGCCTGTTTTGTCCCCTCACTACACAGGGATGTGAGGACTAAGCCCACTTTTCAGATTGGAACAGGTGTAGAGAGGGTTGGCATTTGCCTTGCTCAGGGCAGTGGGCATTGGTGCTGAGGGACTCCAGAGCCACAGCTGAAAGGAGGCGCAAGGATGGGGGAAGGCCATGGCTGGGTCTCACTAGCCCTGCCTAGCAGTGAACAAATGGGCCTGCCTGCGGTGTGAGTCCCCTCCCAGCAGAAGCCCAGTGGGTGTGGAGCCCTGACCAGGGTCGGCTGGAGAGAGTGCAGGAGGCAGGGCCCACCCCCTCAGCACTGAAGGCCAATGAGGAACACAGGCCTGGGGGACGGAGATCCAAGGAAAGGGGCACCAACACGTGTGGGCCCTGGGAGGGTAGTTTGGTGGTGACAATGGTGGCAGCAGGTCCTGTGACCGGCCAGGGAGGCCCAGGGTCTCTAGTGCCTTGCCCACCACCTGTAGTGTATTTGTGAGGAGGCCTGGTGTTTGGCTGGCCATGGGGCCTTCCAGCGTGTGTCCTGGATGCCACCTTACTGTCCACCTGGGCCCTCCAGGAGGAACTCCCGGGAGATCCGGTGCCTGACCCCCCCTGGGCAGAGTCCTGGCAGTGCTCCCATCATCATCAACATCAACCGCGCCCAGCTTAGCAACCCTGAGGTCAAGTACAACTACACCGAGGACCCCACCATCCTGAGGATCGACCCTGAGTGGAGCATCAACAGGTGGGAGTGATGCCCAAGGCCCAACGTCTCCCTTGTCCCTGGCCACCGAGGCTCGTGCTGAGCCTGGGAGGGGACACAGCAGGCAGAACTGAGAGCGCTCACTGTTCACGCCTTTGGGGGAGGCAGGCTCTGCCTGACTGAGCTTCGGCCCCAGCATTGTCTGATCATTCCCCACCCCCTTCATCTTCTAGTGGTGGGACCCTTCTAACGGTCACAGGCACCAACCTGGCCACGGTCCGCGAACCCCGAATCCGGGCCAAGTACGGAGGCATTGAGAGGGAGAATGTGAGTCCTCGTCCCGGTAGCCCAGCTGGCCCATCCTGGCCTTCCCCTGGACTGGGGCTCCCATTACCAGCACCCCTACCCCTCAGCTTGTGCCAGCCTCAGCCAGGCCTGAAGCCCTCAATGGAAGGCAACTATCTTGGCTGGCAGGAGGGCCTGGCCCTGGGCTGCTGGTGGCAGACGCATCTCCTCCCAGCCCTGTCCTCAGCCTGCAGGGGGTGGGCACCCAGGACCTGCTCTGCTGGTGCCTGGTGCTGTCTGTGCGGGGCACGGGTGGCTCTCAGGCTGGGGGCTCTGTCATGGGGTGCTGCCCTGTGCTGCATGAGGGCCAATCCAGCGTTCTGGCACCTGTGTCCCCAGAGCTGTCTGGTGTACAATGACACCGTCATGGTGTGCCGCGCCCCATCCGTGGCCAACCCTGTGCGCAGCCCTCCAGAGCTAGGGGAGCGGCCAGATGAGCTGGGCTTCGTCATGGACAACGTGCGTTCCCTGCTGGTGCTGAATTCTTCCTCCTTCCTCTACTACCCTGACCCTGTGTTGGAGCCACTCAGCCCCACAGGCCTTCTGGAGCTGAAGCCCAGCTCGCCCCTCATTCTCAAGGTGGGCCCCCATCGCCCAGTGGCCCGGGTCACTCGGACCAGAGTTCTGAGCCATGGAGGGCAGGACGGGCTTGAGAAAGAGGCCTTGGCCCTGGGCTCTCTGGCTCACCCCGTGTCCCCACAGGGTCGGAACCTCCTGCCTCCTGCACCTGGCAACGCCCGGCTCAACTACACGGTGCTCATCGGCTCCACGCCATGTGCCCTCACCGTGTCAGAGACGCAGCTGCTGTGCGAGTCACCCAATCTCACGGGGCAACACAAGGTCACGGTGCGTCCAGCTACTCAGGAGATCCATGCCCCACCTGAACTGCTGATCCTGCCCCAGCCAGGGCAACCGCAACTCTTGACCTTGCCCCAGACTCATCTCAGCCCAGAGGATACCCAGCTCCAGTGTAGGCCCTACCTGGCCCTAACCCCACCTTCACCTGTGTGAGCCCCTGAGCCCTGCTGCTCCCAGGTGCCGTCCTGGATCCCAGCATCCCCAGCCCTGCCAGCCACCTTGGGCCCCTGTTGGCGGGACATTACTCACAGGCAGGGCCGTGGGGGGATCTTGTCCACTGGGAAGGGGCCTCCTGAGCTCTGGGGGAGAGCCTGGGTGGTCCCTGAGCAGCTTGCACCCCACAGGTGCGGGCAGGCGGCTTCGAGTTCTCTCCAGGGACGCTGCAGGTGTACTCAGACAGCCTCCTGACGCTGCCCGCCATTGTGGGCATTGGCGGGGGCGGAGGACTTCTGTTGCTGGTCATTGTGGCTGTGCTCATCGCGTATAAGCGCAAATCACGGGACGCCGACCGCACTCTCAAGCGGCTGCAGCTCCAAATGGACAACCTGGAGTCCCGTGTGGCCCTTGAGTGCAAGGAAGGTCTGTTGGGGTAGGGACTGGGACCAGGTTGGGGGCCTAGGGGTCTCTGAGTCAGGCCCTGTCCTACCCACCCACTCTGGCTCACCTAGTTTACAGCACTCCCGATGACTTTGCCATGCCAGACTCCATCCCAGGGAGGTGGGCAGGGGCCTGGCTGGGGCCTCGGCCTGACCTCAGTGGGTGCCACTCGAGACACACTTGGAGCCAGTCTGTTGGCATTTGTTTCCCAACGGGGCTCTACAGCCAGAAATGGGCCCCTTCATGCTCTGTGCCTCAGTCTCCTCATCTGTAGAACAGCCATGGTGGCAGTGCCTACTTCACAGGGTGCCGTGAGCGATGCTGGGTAGTCGGTGCAGAGCAGCAGAGTGGTGGAGCATGCATATGCATGCTGGCATGGGCTTTGCTCTGGGCCCCTGCTCCTTGGCACCTATCTGTAGTCTCTGGGCACATGCAGAGCTCAGCCTGGGCTGGCCTTTGTCCTGAGGAGCTCTCTGTCAGGGTACACAGGGGCACATCTCCGTTTTGGCCCTTAGGCATGAGTGCAGAAATCAGCTCAGACAGCCTTCACCGGCAGTGGGGGCATCAGTGCAGGCCCAGTGTGTGACAGGTGTCCATGTGATGTGGCTGCCCCAGCTCTCAGTTCCATGTCCCAACGTTGCTGTGTTCTGTGGCTCTTCTCACCTCTGTGCCGGCCTCTCCCAAACATGCTCTTTTCTTTGGTGAGGACATGGCCATGGTAGGTGCACTCAGTTGCTGAGCCAGTCCCTGATGGTCCTACCTGGTTGCCTGTTCCCCCTCCTGGACCTACTCCCCCTAAGGACCCTGAATGAGAGTGGTAGACCCAAGGACAGGTGGGGTGTGGCCTAGAGACAGTGGGATGGGTCGTGGCCTGCAGGGACCCTGCGCGCACTGTCTGTGGGCCGGGAGGAGTGGGTGAGCGGCAGCTCAGAGCTCAGCAGGAGGCCATGGTGGTGGGCTCAGGCTGGAACAAAGGACTCCATGTCCCAGAGGCCCCAGGGGCTACCTGCCACTGCTGGACGTGCCAGAGGCCTGTGTGCCTGAGGTCGTGCACTCATCCCTGGCAGAGCCAGGCCGGGCCCAGGCAGGTGCCTCCAGACTGCCCAACCATGCACTGAGTGCTGTGGGGTGTGATTGACTGGGGTGGGGCAGGGCTTCAGCGCTGAGAGCAGGGAGGGGGACTCTGCCACTAGAGCCTCTGAGAGCCCTGGTAGCCTAGGACAGAGGCCTGGGCTTCTTGGTTGGGTGGGACCAGCTGCTGGCTTTGTGCATTGTGCTCCAGGTAGCAGATGACAGCCCTCGCCAGGGACTGCGGTCATCAAGCTGATTAACCTCTGGCTGGGTGTGGGACAGTGCCTCAGGGCAGATGCTCCTGGGTGCTGAACCAACCTGGGGCAGCTCCACCTTCCTGTTGTCCCTGGCTCTGCCATGTGCCTCTGAGAAGCTAGGAGGAAGTCCTGGGTGTGGTTGGGGGATAGAGCAGTGTTGGTCATCAGTGGTGTTAATGGGATGTCTGTCAGGGCCAGGCATGACTTTGAGCATTTTGCAGGTACTAACGAAGGAATGCTTAGGGAGAAAGGAGGCAGATCCTAGGAGCATTCCTGCTGCGGTGCTGGGGTTTAGGCCATGTAGGTCCAACATGGTAGTGTTAAGACCTCTGGGACTCCACTGGGACTAGAGTGTCCTGTTTGCCCGGGACACTGCCAGTCTTAAAATGTAAAATCCTGCATCCCAGGTGCCTTCTCAGGCCCGGGCAAATCTAAGTGGCTCCATGGTTGACTGGGGCTCACCCTGTCCCCCTGTGCCCTGGACAGCCGTGCCTGGTGGGATTGGAAGCAGATGTGTGTCATGGGCTGGATAGGAGGCAGATGGCCTGAGCCTCCCTTGGAGCTCTGGTCTGCTGAAGACAACTGTCTGATAGGCCATTACATGCGATGCTTTTATTTGCCTGCTCGTGTGTGCATGTGGGCTTGTGGCAGCTCCGGGTCAGCCAGGTAGAGATCCCCGGCTCTTTTTTCTTTTCTTTTTTTTTTCTTTTTCCGAGTTGGAGTCTCACTCTTGTCGCCCAGGCTGAAGTGCAGTGGCACACTCACAGCCACCACAGCCTCAACCTGCTGGGCTTAAGCAATCCTTCCACCTCAGCCTTCTAAGTAGCTAGAACTACAGATGCACGCTACCGCATCCAGCTCATTTTTTTATGATTTATTGTAGAGACAAGGTCTCACCAAGTTGCCCATACTGGTCTCAAACCCCTGGGCTCAGGCAGTTCTCTCACCTCAGCTTCCCAAAGTGCTGAGATTACAGGCTGGGCCACCATGCCTGTCCGGCCCCGGCTCTTAATTAAAGCCTCCAGTAGTCCCCCAGAACCTGCCTGGTGCTTTTCTGGCTCCTGATCAGATAGCACACCCCTGGGTCTGCTGCAAGGCAGACACCTCACAGCTCTGGAATGTTTTCCAGGGCCTGCCCACTGCCCTGCCCTCCTTTGTTCTTGAAGAGGCCGAGCTGAACCTAGAGCAGGGTGGCTGTGTTGAGGGGCCCTAGGCCCAAGGTGTGCATGTGGCAGTTGGGGACTTGAGGACTTGCAGCCCTGGGGCCACACACCTGGCCCTGCCCAACCCCTTTCTGGGTAGCTGAAGGAATCCATACCCTCGAGTTGCTCTACCCTTAGCTACCAGTGTCTGAGAAACAGGAGGCTCCACTCAGCCTGGCCTTGTTGAAGGCGCCTTGTCTGCTCTTGTCTTGGTCGTTCCCATGGGAACCCAGTGAGGGAGAAGATTTTATTCCTGTGTAAGGACTGGGAAAACTGAGGCACAGGAAGGTACACTGGTTTCTGTAAGGCCACCATACCAGTGAAGGGCAGAGCCGGATTTGATCCTGACCCTGAGAGTGGGAGGGTTGGGGCATGAGGGGGCTTGGGGTGGGGGCCAGCAGGGCATACCACCCTGACCCTACATCTGGTTGCAGCCTTTGCAGAGCTGCAGACGGACATCCATGAGCTAACCAATGACCTGGATGGTGCTGGCATCCCATTCCTCGACTACCGGACGTATGCCATGCGGGTGCTCTTCCCTGGGATTGAGGACCACCCTGTGCTCAAAGAGATGGAGGTAGGACTGCTGGCTCTAGGGTTACGGGCTCTTGGAGGCAGCTGCTGTCTTCTGCCCTCCAGCTCCTTAGGTACTGGTGGGCAGCTGGGTGGCACGTGGCAGCCAGTGGGTCCTGGATGCCAGTCCAGGCCTGCAGGGCTCCAGGCTCAGCCAATTTGGGGAGGAGCTGGGAGGCAGAGCCAAGACTAGGCCAGCATGGTTGGTGGATCCTGAGCCTGGGAGTGGGGTGCCTCGCTGGTGTGGCTCCATTTCTCTCAGTGCCTCGGGAGGACAGGAACGAGGGTCTGGTCTGGGGCCTGAAGTAGATGCCAGGCCTCATCCCAGCAAACCACCCCTCAGCTTAGGCTTCTAGTGCTTTCCAGTGGCTGTTCTTTGGGGCCTGCCTCTTGGTTGGTTGGCTGGTTGGGCCCACTCACTGCTCAGCCGGCCTGGTCTTCTGGGTGCTGAGCTTCTAGATGCTGAGCTCCACTCCAGTGTGCTGCAAGGTGTAGGTGTCCAGCTACGGCTCTCTGGGGTGAGTGCACACAGCTGGCATAGTGCAGGGGCCTGCAGAGAGCTGGGCTTTGCCCTGTAGGTGTTGGTACCACCCATCTTCTTGACAGTGAGTCTGGCTAGGGAAGAGGGCTGGCCCTCAAGTCCTCCTGGGCCCCTGGCGGCAGACCAGGAGCCCAGTTCCCAGGTGGCAACAGCCAGTGGCTCGGCAACGCGACTCTGTTACTCTCTGGCCGAGAGTGTCCCATCTGTGTACGCATTGCATGTTGGGAAGCCCACTCCCCCATTGGGCTCTGTTGGTGGAAAGTCGCTCTTGAGCTGGAACTAGACAGGACTTCCTTTCTCTCAACCTTGGGGCCAGGGCTGCCTCAGCTGTTCACTGCCTTCTCATTCTCTCGTCCTGTGGCCATGTCACAGGCTCCATGGCCTCTTCTCACTGGATCTCTCTCCTGCTGCATCTGTCTGATTGCCTCTCAGCGGTGACTCTGTGTGTCCTTCCTGGGTAGTTATCTATCTGCCTGGTACCTGTCTGTTTGGGTTGAGAGCCAGGTATCGCTGGTAGTCTCGGCACAGCCTGGTAGGGGACCCTTCCTCTGACAAGGCTTGGTGTGGACAAAGTAGAGGGGCCCTGGAGCTAGCCAATGCCTGCACTCCACCTCATGCTACATGGCCCAGTCAAGCCTCTCCCTGTCTTTGGACTTCAGCATCTTCACCAGTGAGGTGGAGAGGATGGTTGTGCATTGCTTTTTGTTGTGAAGGCCGAGTGAGGACCTTGACATGCACTCCTGGCACCCAGAGGCTAGGGCTCTGAGCTGGGTTTCCCAGACAGGGGAAGTGCTGTCTGAAGGGCCTGCTTGGGAAGGGTGGCAGGAACCGGCTCTCATTCTGCACCCGACTAACGCCAGCCATGCCTGTGTCATGTCCCAGCCTGGGGTGGGCTTGTCGGGCTACCATGGCGGAAGCCCCAAGGCCAAGGGCTGTTTTGGTGTCCGTGGACAGTGGTGACAGCTTCCAGATCACAGCCATTCTGCTCAGGACAGTTGACGACGCTGTGGCTCAGGGGTCAGGGAAACATGTTACTGGCCTGCCCTCTGGCCCTGCCGGTCTGCACACACCAGCCCGTGCAGTGCGGGGGCTGCAGGCCTGCTCCTGCCCTCAGTTGGGGCTGGTAGCCTCCGAGGTGTGAGTGGGCCGCCGTGCTCTCACAGGTGCAGGCCAATGTGGAGAAGTCACTTACGCTGTTTGGGCAGCTGCTGACCAAGAAGCACTTCCTGCTGACCTTCATCCGCACGCTGGAGGCCCAGCGCAGCTTCTCCATGCGCGACCGCGGGAACGTGGCGTCGCTCATCATGACAGCCCTGCAGGGCGAGATGGAGTATGCCACGGGCGTGCTCAAGCAGCTGCTGTCTGACCTCATCGAGAAGAACCTGGAGAGCAAGAACCATCCCAAGCTGCTGCTGCGGCGGTGAGCCTGTGACGGTGTGGGGCAGGGGGCGGGGGCTACCTCCGCGCCAGATGGCCTGGCCCTGCACCATGGGGCTTCTGGGGGCCCCGCTCCGGCAACTCTGACTGGGTGAGGATGGGGGAGCCACCTGAGACTCATCACTAGGTGTCGCTAGTGAAGACCCAGCATGCTCGGAACCGTCGGGCCCACTGGTGCCTGGTCCGAGTCCTTGCACTCAGAGACCAGGCTCTGGGGTGAAGGTATGGGGTCTCCAGGGTAGACTCTAGGGGCCTCAAGTGCCCACCGTGTGGGTGCCTTTGAGGCTTGACCTTCAGTGCTACAGGAGAGGGCGTGCAGGGTGGGCATGGTGGGTGGGCCTGCTGGGACCAGCACATGCTGGGTAGTACTGATGCCACTTTGCCTGTGTTCTCCACCCCTAGGACTGAGTCGGTGGCAGAGAAGATGCTGACCAACTGGTTCACCTTCCTCTTGTACAAGTTCCTCAAGGTGGGCAAGGGCTGGAGGAGAGTGGGAGTCAGAGGCAGGTGAGCGGTGGGAGGGGAGATGGAGAGAGGCAGGGACCAGGGATCAGAAGGAGGAATGGGGAGAGGGGAAAGGGTGGGAGGCAGGGACCAGGGATCAGAGGGAGGAGTGTGGGGGAGGGGAGGTGGAGAGAGGGGGCACCAGGCATCAGAGGGAGGTGCTGGGGGGAGATGAGATGGGGTCTCTCAGCTGAGCACTGGCTCGGGCTGGGGCGCAAGCACACTGGCCCTGAGGTGCTCGTCTGTGGACCCCCATTGCCTTCCTCCTGAGGCTATCCAGCTCTCACACAGCCCCTGAAGTAGGCGTGGGTTCTGACTACAGACCCAGGTCTCTGCTGGGCTGCTGGGCTCAGGAGGGAGGGGGACGCCTGGGTGGAGGCCTCCGAGGGTCGAGTATCCTGGTGCTAGGTTTGCCACCCATTTTGGCTGCACTGGGCTTCCTCTGAGGATGTCCATTCAAGCTCCTCCCACACCCTAGTGCACGAGCCCTAGCCCTTCTCAGATCAAGGTACAGACCAGAGGTTGCAGCCTGTGGCCCATAGTCTGGCTTGGGTCCAAGTGAGCTTTATCTGGGCTGTGATGAGTTGAGTAAGCTGTCTGCCCTTGAGATGCTGGGAGACCATACAGCTCTAGGTGTCTGGCTTCCCTGGACACATCTGCGGGCTTGGCAGAGAGGCCCACATTCTGGAGAGGCAGGAGGAGCCCAGTGTGTACTAAATGCATACTCTCCTCCTGGCTTCCATGGCCCCCAGGGGCCCCTAGTCGATGCTTTGCAGACCAGGGTGACCCCCAGTGTAGCCTAGCAGTTGGTGGGGACTGGTGCTGACTGCCTGGGTTTGAACCTCCCGATTTGCTGATGGAATCCAGGGATGGCATCTGTCTGTCCACTGACCCTCTTCCTCACTCGCTGGGAAGAGATAGTAGATGAGAAACGCTGGAGACAGGATGAGGGGTGGGCAGGGTGAGCATGGTGAGCAGGGAGGAGGGAGACTTGAGAAGCCTATAGGCCCAGGCCGATGAGGGGAAGCCCCAGGTAGAGGGGGCAACTGGACAGAAGGACCTAGGTGGGCAAGGGGACTGCCCGTGTCTGGAGGTCACACGTTCATGTGTGTGTGGCAGTCCCTGGCACATGGGAGTACCCAGTTATTGATAACATTATTGTCATGCAGAAATGGTAGCAGATCATCCAGATTTGTGCATTTCCTGTAAAAGGTGCAATTCTATTAAGGCTGCTTAACATATTTACATGCTCATTAAATTGGGCCCTGTAAATTAAAAGCAGCAATCCAGGGCAAGGTTTAAAGAGCATACAGCTGGGTTGAGCTGGGTCTTAGCTTATGTTGATCCCTGTGTGATTCTGATTCTCCACACCCAGAGAAGTGGGATGTGCCTGAGCAAATCTGGTCTGAAGGCCAAAGTTGGATGTAGAGAGTGTTTCATACCGGCCTACTGGGAAGGGGTGGGGGGGTCCAGCCCCAGGAAAGCTGGTGGAGCATGGCCCCAAAAGGACGTTGCAGCAGAGAGGGCCATGGCAGGCCCCAGGGGAGGAGTCTGTGCTTGTGGGGCAGGGCCACTCCATGGAAGGGTGGCCGCACTGCAGGTGGGCGCAGAGGGTGTGTGGGGGAGTGGTGGGCAGTCTTGGCCAAGGAGCAGGAGCAGGGATGCAGGGAAGAGGAAGGGCGGGAGTGGAATAGGCATGGGAGGGGACGGGCTGTGTGTTGCGAGCCTGCAGCCCATACTGGCCCCAGGTCTACCAGTTGTCAGTAGGATCCCAGTGACGGCATGGGGCAGGCAGGGCCGAGAGGGGTGGGCAGGGTGAGCATGGTGAGCAGGGAGGAGGGAGACTTGAGAAGCCTATAGGCCCAGGCCGATGAGGGGAAGCCCCAGGTAGCCTCAGGAAGCCTCAGAGCTCAGCTCACTCTCTCCTCCCCTACGGGGTGAGCCTAGCACTGTGCAGAGGAGGAAGCTGAGGCTGGACACAAGGACCCCACCCAAGGCCACGTGGTTGGGGTCCAAACTGGACTGTGCTCCCCTGAGACTGGCCCAGGGCTACTCCTGTCCACATCATTGGTCAGTGACTTCTTGATGCCACAACTGGTTTTTTGGGGGGGTTGAAGTAGTACCTTTTAGAGTAGTTTTAGGACACAGTAAAATTGAGCAGAAGGTGCAGAGTCCCCGTCCACCCTGCCCCCGTTAGCGACATCCCACCGGAGTGGCCCATCTGTCACAATCCATGAGCTCACATGGACATGTCAGTGTCACTCAGTATCCATCGCTGACATGAGGGCTTGCTCTTGGTGTGGCACATTCCATGTATTAGACAAATGTATAATGGCATGTGTCTACCATTGTATCATACAGAGCAGTTTTACTGCCCTTAAGACCCCCCCAAGCTCTGCCTGTCGTTTCTCCCTCCCCTGAGCCCAGCACCCACTGTTCTTACTGTCTCTGTACACTTGTCTTTGCCAACATGTCACATAGTGGGAATTGTATAGTATGTTGCTTTCTCATAAGTAAAAGTAATATGCTTTTAAGTTTTTTTCATTTCTTTCCATGACTTGATAGCTCATTTCTTTTCTTTTTAATGGGCCACAAACTTAAAAAAAGGTCTTTTTGGCTGGGCATGGTGACTCATGCCTGTAATCCAGCACTTTGGGAGGCTAAGGCAGGAGGATCACTTGAGTTCCAGAGGTACAGAGTCCCCAGCCACCCTGCCCTCACACACACACAGCCCCCTACTAGTGGCATCCCCACCAGAGTGGCCCATCAGTCACAATCCATGAACCCACATGGACACATCAATGTCACTCACTCAGTATCCATAGTTGACATGAGGGCTCATTCTTGGTATGGCACATGACAGATAAATGACTGGATCAACCTGGGCTCCAGACCAACCTGGCAGCATAGTGAGACCTTGAATCAATAAAAAAAATTTTTTTTAATTAGCCAGGTGTGGTGGTATACACACCTGTAATCTTGGGAGGCTAAGGCAGAAGGATTGCCTCAACCCAGGAAGCCAAGGCTGCAGTGAGCCATGACCGTGCCATGGCAGTCTAGCCTGGACAACAGAGTGAGACCCTGACTCAAATAAAAAAAAAAGATTTTTAATTGGGGTAAAATACACACAACATAAAAGGTACCATCTTAAGTATGATGTTAAGTGGTATGAAATACATTCATGGTGTTGTACAGCCCTCACCACCACCTGTCTCCATAACTTTTTGCTTGTAAAAATGAAGCTGTCCCATTAACCACAAACTCCCCATTCTCCCCTCCCAGCCCCTGTAGCTATCATTCTGCTTTCCTCCTCTGTGAATCTGACTACTCTAGAGACCTCATATAAGTGAAATCATATAGTATTTGTCCTTTTGTGACTGGCGTCTTTCACTTAGGGTATTGTGGAAGCAACCCAAATATCTATTGACAGATGAGTGGAGAAGGAAAACGTAGATCATCAGAACAATGGAATATTACTCAGCCTTAAAAATGGAGGAAATTCCAGCACATGCTATGACATGGATGAACCTTGAGGATACAACCCTTTTTTATTTTTATTTATTTATTTATTTTTTGAGTTGGAGTCTCACTCAGTCGCCCAGACTGGAGTGCAGTGGCCGCTCCCGGCCACCAGCCTCGACCTGCTGGGCTCCGGCGATCCTTCCGCCTCAGCCTTCCAAGTAGCCGGAATTACAGGCATGTGCTACCACACCCAGCTGATTTTTTTTTTGATTTATTGTAGAGATGAGGTCTCGCTGCCCAGGCGGGTCTCGAACCCGCCGGCTCAGGCAATTCACTCACCTCAGCCTCCCAAAGGCGCGGGATTACAGGCTGAGCCACCGAGCCCGGCACAACCCTTTTTTAAACAATCCAAAGTTTTTTATTCCTTGCTGTCTTTAGAAACAGAAACCTTAACTAGAAATGCAACCCATGCTCATTTTAGCACACCTGATAACACAGAAGTAGAACAGGTGGACGCCCATCCCTCTGAAGTTGTGGGGGTCATGGCGACCAGTGCCTGTCCTTCCAGGCTGGTGTCTAAACTGACAGAGATGTCTGTAAACAGAGTATGCTTTCAGTATTAACAGGAACTATTAGTAATGGGTATTATTTCTCGGAGAACTGTTAATTTTCACAGCACCACGCATCTCACATCCCCTCACCTTGGACAAAGTGTTGGGCCTCCTTTGCAGGTAGGCACAGGTGTTTGTTGGCCTTATTCTTGTTTATTAGCTGCATCATGTTGCCTGGTATGGACATAACAGTCTAACTTGCACTGCTGGCGGGAGCTAGTATGGTTTAAATGTCTCCCACTACTATCAGGGCTGCAGCCAGCATTCGGATGGGTGCTATGTTTGTGTTTAAGTGGGTTTCCAGAAGAGTGCATACCGGTGACCGGGTATGTTCATTTTCATTGTAGTGTATGGTACTGTGTTGTTCTGCAGCAGAGGCTGTGCTAATTCAGTGTTGGAGGATCTTACCAGGCCTGGGATAGCTCTCACTATATTAGTATTTTTCACCTCTGCCAGTTTGATATGCACAAACTGATAGTCAGTTGCTCTAAGCTAGCATTTAGCAAGTTGAGAATCTTTTGTTTCATATGTTTGATTGGCTACTTTTACTTTTCCTCTGAAGCCAAGTTTGCAAATGTCTTATTTTTATCCTTTGCTCATTTTTCTTTCTTTTTTTTTTTTGAGTCAAGGTCTCACTCTATCACCTAGGCTAGAGCACAGAGCGCATGGCTCATCACAGCCTCGACCTCCTGGGCTCAAGCGAACCTCCCGTTCAGCTTCCCGAATAGCTGGGACTACAGGCTCATGCCCCCCACACCCAGTTGATTTCTTATTTTTTGTAGAGATGAGGTCTCACTCTGTTGGCCAGGCTGCTCTCATTTTTCTAGGATTATTTCTTTTAGTAAATTATAAGAGTTTTTTGTTTTTGTTTACACATTCTTGCTCAAGAGTTTTTTGTTTGTTTGTTTTTGTTTTAATAGATTCAGGGGTACATGTGCAAGTTTGTTTACATGGATATGTTGCATAGTGGTGAGGTTTGTGCCCGTCACTGAGTGGTATACATTCTCTCCAGTAGGTAATTCAGCCCTCACTCCCTCTACCCTCTGCCTTTTGGAGTCCCCAGTCTGTTATTTCCTTCTGCATGTCCATGTGTACCCCTTATTTATTGCTCACTTACAAGTGAGAAGATGTGCGGCATTTGACTATTGGAGTTTTTATAAATACACATTCCCCATCTCATAGCTGTTGTGTTGTGCTGAGAAATGATTTTTATTTGTGTGTGGCATGACATAGAGATCTGATCTCATCCCCCCGTGGAGGAGTCCTCATCCTGACATCATTTATTGGACTGCACATACTTGTGTTTCTTTTTCCCTGAAGAGCGGCGCTTTTCGTTAGACATTCTGCACATTCGTGGCTAGGGCTGGGAGTAGCCTGAGTTCGCCTTGTCCGCTCACTGTTCAAGAGGCTGAGACCCAGAGCAGAAAAGGACTGGGTGAGCGCTCAGGTCCTGAGCCTTCATCATCCCTTGCCTCTTAATCTCTTTGACTCCTTCTGTGCCATCAGAGCAGGTCTCATGGAAGAAACGATCAGAGCTGGTACAGTAGCCTGCTGCATGGCTCAACCAGAGCCTTCTCTGAGGACGTGCTGCTTTTAAGGGACAGAGGCTTTGGGGTCGGGTGGATCTGATTTCAAATCCCAGCCTCTCCAGTTATCTGCTGTGTGACCTTGGGCCAGAAACCTCAATCTCTAAGCTCCAGAGACTATAGCTGCACTCCTCTGGCTCTCCATGAGGTCCAGGCCTGGAAGCCCCTGGGCAGGTGTCTGAGGCTCTGCCCTCCCACCACACTCCTCAGATGGCATTTCCAGGGAGAGAGGCAGCTGGTTAAAGCTCTGTCCCTAGACCCGCACCTCTGTCCTCCTCCTTCCTGGCTGACCTGATGAGGCCAAGTTAGCAAACGAAACATAATTTCCAAGACAGGCATGTTGTTGGAAGGTCTTGGGATGACCTGTGCTTGCACCGCTCCTAGCAGCTGTCTCTTTAATTGCCACAGATGCTAACAAGGTGCCCGGAGAGTCTGGTTACAGGGGCAGAGCCATCATTTGTTTGCCAGAGCCTAGTAAATGCGGGGCTACCAGAGTCTGTTCCCCACCCGTGGGGCACACCCAACATCTGAGCGACAGGTGGCCAGGAACTGCAGAGGAACCATGTCCAGGATCTGGGAGACCCATCCGTGCAGTGGAGGCAGCCAGCCCAGGCACTGACAGGGAGGCGCCTGTGGGCAGGGCAGCCCTCAAGGCTGGCAGCACTGGCTGAAGGAGCTTTGGCCGGTGCTTCCTCCACATTGCTGTGATGGCATGAACCTCTTTCTTGGACGATTTCCACTCATCCTGTTCATTCAGCAGGCGTCCACGGAGCCCCTCCAGTGCTGGCTCAGCCCACTGATGGGCACTGGCAATATCGTGTAAACCAGCCAGCCATGCCCTGGCCTCTGGCAGATCCCACTCCAGGGGAGTCGGCGGCAGCAACACCAGGGTCGTTGAGAGAGTGACACGTGCAGGGGAGATCAGGGTGTGGGCTGGGCACTCTGCCCGGGCCTTTCTGCGAAGGGGCACTGGCTTCACGGAAGGCCCTGGGAAGATCCAGGGGAGATTTCTGGCTGTAGGGACCGCAGTGGAAAAGGCCTAAAGTCCCTGGCGGCTGCAGTGTGTGGGAAGCCCGAGGATGAGTGATTGGAGGCAGGAGCAGAGAGAACATTCGCCAAGTCCCGGGGCTGCCCTGCCACACTCTGAGGCCCTTGACTTGGCTGTGCCCTTGGTGCTGGTGGGCCTCCCTGATAACTGCAGCATAGGTGTGTCCTTGAATAATGCATGGCCTAGCTGGGTCCCTCAGCGTCCAGCAGATCCCAGTCACACCCAGAGTTGTGTGATGCAGGGTCTACCCACACCAGCCTTGGGAAGCTTTGTCCTGAGCTGCTGGTCAGGCTCCAGGAGCAGGGCTCTGTTGGGGTCTGAGCCAGGAGACTTGCAGTGGGGTGGATCCACCTTAGTCCTCCTTGGCATGAGCCCTGCGTGCGGTGCTGTGATCTCTGACATGTTCCAGGCCACCCTGCTTGTGTTTTATTCAGGTTTGCACATCAATGTTGATGAGGGTGGCAGTTTTAGTCACTGGTTTCTTTGCATAGCTTCCACTGAGCTTTGGGACCCGGAGTTTACTTGCCACCCAAGAAGCGTTTGGAAGCGCTGCTCTTTGCTCCTTTCTGGAGCCACGTGGATGGCACTGGAAGGACTGAAGGGTTGGGTGAGCGAAAGCCCTGGCTGGCCACAGCCTTGTGCCTTGGCCCTGCAGGAGTGCGCGGGGGAGCCGCTGTTCATGCTGTTCTGTGCCATCAAGCAGCAGATGGAGAAGGGCCCCATCGACGCCATCACGGGCGAGGCGCGCTACTCCTTGAGTGAAGACAAGCTAATCCGTCAGCAGATTGATTACAAGACGCTGGTAAGCACAGGCACCATCCTGGTGCCCAAGCGGTGAGGCTGGGGGAGGCGGGAGCCGAGGTTGATACTGCCCGCCCTGTCCTGCAGACCCTGAACTGTGTGAACCCCGAGAATGAGAATGCGCCTGAGGTGCCAGTGAAGGGGCTGGACTGCGACACCGTGACGCAGGCCAAGGAGAAGCTGCTGGATGCCGCCTACAAGGGCGTGCCCTACTCCCAGCGGCCCAAAGCCGCAGACATGGACCTGGGTGAGTGCTGGGGCCGGGGCAGTGGAGTCTCCTGACAGGCACTAGGGAGCTGGTATGCCAGTGGATGAGCCTGCATGTGCTGGGACAGAGCAGCAGGGTGCATCTGGGAGCCGCTGGCTTGTGTGGAGCTAGGGGGAGCTCGGCCTCAGGCACCAGAGTGGTTTGGAGGGTGTGACATGATGGAGGGCTCTTTGGGCCAGGCGGAAGCGGATGCGTGGGCTACTGCCTTGTCTCGGAGAGGCAGGCAGTGGGTTCTGTCTGATCTGGGAAGCCGTGGGCTTGCGCTGCTGGGGGAGCCTCAGGCTTGTTGGGAGAGGCAGGTGGTGGCCATCAAGGGCTGGAGGGGACCAGATAGCTCTGGGGTGGGGTTCTGGGGCCTGCAGCAGATGTGGCTAGAGACCACCACAGAGGCCTTGATGCCAGGCTGAGGAGTTGGCCTCAAGCTCAGGGAAGCTGGAGCAGATCCCTAGGTCTGGGGCCACTACAGGTGGAGGGGTTGCAGCCCATGGGCAGGCACCCCTGCTCTGGGCCAGTGGTGGAAGCAGCCAGGTAGGGCCAGGCCCCACCGTGCTGCTGGAATCCAGGAGGGCATGAGGTCTGCGATGGCCCTGCCCTCCAGCCCCTTCCTCCCGACAGAGTGGCGCCAGGGCCGAATGGCACGCATCATCCTGCAGGACGAGGACGTCACCACCAAGATTGACAATGACTGGAAGAGACTAAACACGCTGGCTCACTATCAGGTGGCGCCCAGGCCTCCTGTCCCTCTGGCTACAGTGTAGATCTTGCTTCTCCTGGGGCAGTGTGGGCACGAGTGTCCTGACTCCCAGGCTGGAAGATCGTTCTACCTGTCAGGGATAACAGGACAGCGGTCACATGCATGCATCCCAAGCCTCAAGCTGGGCTGATGGGATTATCCTGACAGCCCTGAAGCTGTCCTGATGGGGAAACTGAGAGTCAGAGTGTTGAGGTGACTCACCACCAAGCCCAGCGCCAGTGTGTCACTGGGGTCCCCAGCTGGGCGGGGTGGGCACGTGGCATTGTGATGGTGCCTTGGTGGGTCATGGCATCTCTGACCGTCTGCCCCCAGGTGACTGATGGGTCCTCGGTGGCGCTGGTGCCCAAGCAGACATCTGCCTACAATATCTCCAACTCCTCCACCTTCACCAAGTCCCTCAGCAGATATGGTGAGGGCCTGGGCATGGGACTGCGGGTGGGTCTGCAGCCCGGGCAGGATGCCTCCCGAGCTCCACGCTGCAGCAGGCCAGATGCAATGACAGGGACCTGCCCCTGGGACGCTGGCCCTTCCCTGGGTTCTGGAGGCTGGGCCTCTCTCCCGACATGCATATCCGTGCTCATCTGTGCTGCCTGCATGGTGCCATTGCCCTCCCCAGAAGCCCAGGGGTGGGGGTGACGCCTCTGGTCTTCAGATGAGGAGACTGAGGTTCAGTTGGGGAGCTGCCTCACAGAAGGAGGGCCAGGGTGGAGCCGTGGGAGTGGGACGAGGAGCTGCCCACTGATGGGCCTGGTGCCGCAGAGAGCATGCTGCGCACAGCCAGCAGCCCCGACAGCCTGCGCTCGCGCACACCCATGATCACACCTGACCTGGAGAGCGGCACCAAACTGTGGCACCTGGTGAAGAATCATGACCACCTGGACCAGCGCGAGGGTGACCGTGGTAGCAAGATGGTCTCGGAGATCTACCTGACGCGGCTCCTGGCCACCAAGGTAGGCTCAGGTGGGCAGTGTGTGGAGGGGACGCAGAGCCCCGCATCTGGCCCACTCGCGCGACCGCATGCCTGATCAACCGGGGGTGTGGGTTGCCCAGTGGAGCCCTGGAGCCCTGTGCCTTGCCCATCCACAGGGCACACTGCAGAAGTTTGTGGATGATCTGTTTGAGACCATCTTCAGCACGGCGCACCGGGGCTCGGCCCTGCCACTGGCCATCAAGTACATGTTTGACTTCCTGGATGAGCAGGCTGACAAGCACCAGATCCATGATGCTGATGTGCGCCACACCTGGAAGAGCAACTGGTAACTGCGTGGGGATGCGTGGGGATGAGCGGGGATGCTGCCAAGGCCAGGGCCCAGGACCCTTGGTCCACTACTGTGGAGCTCTCAACCCTTCTGTGAGAGCTGTGTACAGCTGCCCTGGGTATACATGACCGTGCAAGTGTGTGTGGGCACCGTATGAGAAATGGGCATGGTGGGCCAGCCCAAACTGACCAGTCGGTGACAAGGCTGACAGCGACTGGCATGAGGCACTTGGAGCCTTGCCACAGAGCAAGGCCTGAGTGGAGCTGGCCAGACTATGTGCCATGGTCACATGGCAGTGAGTGTGGAGTCAGAGCTTGTCCTGGGCCCCTGGGCTGCACTGTGTACAGCTACGCAGGCGTAAGCTGGGGCTCCACCTGCCTGGGTGGGTCCTTCCACAGAGTGCCTGTGCCCCAGCAGGGTGGTCCCTTGCATTCCTGGGGCCTGGCTCCCTTCTAGGCAGTGGCCTCCTCCCTGGTCACATGCTGCCCAACTCTGTGATGCTGGCTTCCTCTGCTTCCCAGGTAGTCCGGCCCCCAGTGTTCCCAAGCCTCTCGCTACCCACTCAGGGCTCCAGCCCCAGCAGATAGCAGGCTCCTGCCTGCTGCCGGGATCCTTCTGTGTGCCCCTGTCTTCCAGCCCCTACAGCCTTGCGGGTTCTGGAAGAGGGACTGCTCAGACC
>NW_007251445.1:348696-363072 GCF_000164805.1 Carlito syrichta | reverse complement strand
CCCCCCCCCCCCTTGTGTGCAGTCACGCATGCCCTCCCCTCTGTTAGCGCCTCACTCTCCTGGGTTCTATGCCCCTGCTGCCCCACCTCCAGGTGGTCGGCAGCCACCTCCCACCCCTGCCCTCTGGTCTCCCTGAGCCTGTTGCCCTTTGTGGCCTTTTCCTTGACCCTGCAAGAGCTTTTTGCCTCCGGCCGCCGGCATCCTTCTCCCTGGTCCTCCGAGCCTACCTCATCCACACTCTGGTGATTTCGCCCCTTCCCCATACTCTGGCTGGCCTCCAGATGCTGCCACTTCCCAAACCCGGGTGACAGCGGGGCTCTCCCCGCCGCCATCCAGCTCCAGCTCCGTCTGGCCACCTGCAGGACCTCAGGCTGGGATTAAGTGCCCAAGAGGCTCCTCTCCTGGGCCGTCCTGAGGGTTCCATGGCAGCAGGGAAGATGGGGCCACCAGGCAGGCAGTGTCTTCTAGGTCAGTGCCATTTGGAAGAACTCTCTGCAGGGGTGGAACGTTTTAGACCTGTGCTGTCGAGAGTGATGGCCACTAGCCACCTGTGGCAACTGAGCAGCATGTCACTAGTGCAACCGAGGATCTGCATTTTTAATTTGATTTAGTTTAAATTTGTTTATTGGGGGGCGCAGTTGGGGTCTCACTCTGTCACCCAGGCTGGAGCACAACGGCATGACCAAAGCTCACCATAGCCTCCATCTCCTGGGCTCAGGTGATCCTTCTGCCTCATCCTCCCAAGCAGCTGAGACTACAGGCACACTCCACCATGCCCAGCTAATTTTTCCTTTTTTTTTTGTAAAGATGAGGTCTCACTGTGTTGCCTAGGCTGGTTTCAAATTCCTGGGCTCAAGCAATCCTCCTGCCTTGGTCTCCCAAAGTGTTCATATTATAGGCTTGAGCCACTGTGTGCAGCCTCATTTAAATTTAAACAGCCACATGTAGCTAGTGACTTCCAGGTAGCCCAGCTGATGACAGCCCCTGAGATGGTGTTTTAGGCACAGAGGGCTGGTCTCCACGGGACTGGTCTCCATTCCTTCTGGGCTGGAGCCAAGCTGTGACTCTCTGCACAGAAGCAGGCTGTGAGCCACGTGCAGGCTGGGAGGGCAGTAGTGATGTGGGTGGGCCCCAAGGGCCTGTGGTCTGCATGTTGTGTCCACGTGTAGCCACATGTGTGTGCATCTAAGCACGTGCTCCATATATCAAGTAACTGTCTGGGAGAGGCACAGGAGATGGGGGCAGCCAGGTGACAGGGACAGCCTCATTCAATGAGGGCCCCTGTGCCTTTCTGGGCCTCAGTTCCCCCATCTGTATGGAAATCTGCACCCACTTTGGAGGTTAGAGTCAGGGCCGTGATGGCACTGCCAGCCCCTTCCTGTGCTGTTCAGAATGGGAGCCAGAGTGATGGCACTGCCAGCCCTGTCTGACCGAGTGCCTGGCCTGCTCACCCACAGCCTGCCCCTGCGCTTCTGGGTGAATGTGATCAAGAACCCGCAGTTCGTGTTTGACATCCACAAGAACAGCATCACAGATGCCTGCCTATCTGTGGTGGCCCAAACTTTCATGGACTCCTGCTCCACATCCGAGCACAAGCTGGGCAAGGACTCACCCTCCAATAAGCTACTCTACGCCAAGGACATCCCCAACTACAAAAGCTGGGTGGAGAGGTAGGTGGGGTGGGGAGCGGGGTCAGGTATGTGCGCTGGGGTGGCCAAGACCCACTTATGTACCACCTGGCCACCTGCTGGCAGGTACTACGCTGACATCGCCAAGATGCCGGCCATCAGTGACCAGGATATGAGTGCATACCTGGCCGAGCAGTCCCGGCTGCACCTGAGCCAGTTCAACAGCATGAGCGCCTTACACGAGATCTACTCCTACATCACCAAGTATAAGGATGAGGTGAGCCTCGCCTGGGAGCCCACAGGCTGGGGTAAGGTGTCACCGGCCCTCACCAAAGTCACCTGCATTACTGCTGCTCTGCCAGCTCCTCCTTGAGTCTCTGTACCACCCAGTTCCCTGGGGTCGTGAGGGTTGGCGGGGTTGGCTGGCAGTCTTTCCAAGGTAGAGCATATGGGTCATGAATGACTCCCTAGGGGCCTGTCACAGTGTGACCAGGCTAGGCAGAGGTTCCTAGCAGACCTGCCCTTTCAGTACCTTTCTGCCAATGCAAGGCCTTGTCTGCACACAGAGCTGAGGAGGGCTCCCCAGGATGCCAGTCAGGAGGACGGACTGCAGGCTGAACTGGATGACACACAGGGCAGGACAGGCGTGGCCTGTGTCAGGGCCCTCAGGCCTTGCTGTGAGGGTCAGGGAGGCCTAGAGTAGGAGGGATGCAGCCAGAGGCAAGGGGCTGTGAGCCCTGCCCCCCAGTGAGGAGTCTCATCTGAGCCTCGGGAACAGGAGGGCTGAGGACTGCCTGGCAGTGGGGAAGACTTGGGAAGCCGGGTCTGGGGTCGGGCCTCGGCCTCAGGCTCTCTGGGCTTGAGGTACTGAACAGCTGGCTCAGGAGTGCCCTGGGCTCGAGGTCGCTGCAGAGACTGTCAGCCAAGCAGAAGGCCTTTGGGCTGAGGCTGGGGAAAAGGTCAAGGAGAGTCAGTTTGTGGGAGGGATGGGCCTGCACCCCGGGGCTCCTGCCATAGGGACCAGGATGGAGGGGCAACTGACAGAGGCAACAGGCAGTCCTCAAGCAGATGCCCCTCAAGCAGCCGCCCCGCAGGAACATAGGAGTGCCAGAGTCTCGTGACCTAGGCAGCAGTGCTGTATTAGATCAGGGAAGGGCATGAGCCCAAGGCCCTGGGCCTCACAGGGGGAGAGAAGGGGACCCAAGGCTGTAAAGGGCACAGAGATCCAGGGGGTGTTGGGGGAATGGGAGGAGAGGTGGTGGTGTGGCCACACTCCTGGGCTGCCGAGGACCAGAGGCTGCTGTTTTGGGGGATGAGGGTAGGAATGACGTGGGGATGGAGGGGCGTGCTCGTTCTCCATGTTGGGGTGCTGTGGGTCCAGGCTGCAAACCTGGGTCCCCCGTCTGGGAATGGGTGGGGTGGAACCTCCAGCACCTGCCCTGGAGCCCTGCTGGCTGCCGTCGCACCACATGCACTCCCAAGGACAGCAGCACAGGGCTCTGGCGAGCCACACTCAGGCTGGTGGCCCAGTGTGGTCGTGGCCAGCCCAGCCCCCTGCCACTCCCTCCCGGTCCTGCAGATCCTGGCGGCCCTCGAGAAGGATGAGCAGGCGCGGCGGCAGCGGCTGCGGAGCAAGCTGGAGCAGGTGGTGGACACGATGGCCCTGAGCAGCTGAGCCCCGAGGGCCGCCAGCAGGAGGAAGTGTGAGAAGGCGGCCGAGTGGGGGCTCCGGCCAGCCCTCGCCGCCCCAAGCAGAGTGCCTGGTGGCACTCAGGAGTCACACGTGGTCTGGCATCCTCCTGGCCCTCTCCCTCCTCTCGCCTGGCTGAGGCCCTGGCTTTCCTGGTGCGGATGTGATGGTACTGGCTGTGCCACCACCATGCCCAGAGCTGCTCGCTTCGGGGCTGGAACAGCACAGCGTGGCCGAGCCGGCCCAGGGATCTGTGTCGCCTGGCAGCAACTGTCCAGTAGCCTTCACAGGAGAAGGGACAGCCTGTGAGGGGCCAAGGGGTGAGGCCGAGGCCCTCCAGAGGGAGGGGTGAGGCCGAGGCCCTCCAGAGGGAGGGGCGGCCGGCCTGGACTGTCTCCGTGACACCAGGATGGAGGCTGGGGTATCAGCAGTTCCCGGCCTCCTGAACTGCCGCCAACAGGCAGAGTCTGAGGGGCGAGGGCCTAGCTGGCAGCTGGAGGCAGAGGCCAAGCGCCCAGGACCAGGCAGGGTGAGCCCAAGTCGGTCTGGCCTGTCGCCGCCCGCCTTGCACGTCCAGCGCCACCTCGCTCACTGCGCCGCCGCCGCCATCCTGATTCACCGCGTGCTCTGTGCGGCCGGAGCGCCATGTCCATCTCGCCCCAGAGAGGCCCACCCCTCCTGTGGAGGGGCTACAGCCAGCGCCGCCCAGACGCCTGAGTGGCCTCCTATGGACGAGGCCACTCCCTCTCCGTCCTCAGGGCTGTGCCTCTGGGAGCCACTGGGCCTGGGGCTCCGGGTCACAGAGCGCACGTTCCCATTATTTATTCCCCCACATCCTGCTCCTAGTGCAGCCCGGCAGCTGACCGCGGGTGGGCTGAGCTCTCCTGTGTGGAACTCCTGAGGGCAGCCCCGACCCCTCCTCTCCTTCCCTCCTCCCCTCTCTGTCTCTGCCCCAGCGTCCTCCCAGTGGCTTCCAGTCTGGCATCTCAGCAGTGTCCTGGCCCCTCCAGAGCAGTGGGACATCTGGGGACTGTTTTGTTTCTAAAGGGGAAAACCATTCTGCTTTGCTCTGCTTGGACTGCAAGGGCCGGCCGTGGCAGGGCTTCCCTGGCGCCCTGCTGGCCTGGATTTCTTGGGGCCTCAAGTGACAGCAGTGACCAGAGGGACTGGAGGCCGGCTGTGTCCACCTTTGCCCTGGGTGAGCAGGAGAACACGTTTCAAAGAAACCTGTACATATATATATGTATGTATATATATGTGTGTGTGTGGCTCTAGCCTCAGTCTCCAGCCCCAGTGGGGTACTGTACAGCTAACTGAAGGAGAAGACACTTAAAGATGATTTGGAATAAGAGCATAAAGGCAGTGGGAAAGCAATACCAAATGGCCATGGAGAAAGTGGCCGGAGATTCCCCAGAACACACACAGCAGCCTGAAGCCTGCGCACTCAACCTGCGGCCGCTGTTTTCGTTTGTCGCAACAAGGAAGGAATTTCCCGCCGGTCCCCAGAGCGCGCCCAGGGTGCACAGCCCTTGGGGTCATGCATGATTGTGCTAGCGTTTAGTCTGAGTTGATCTTTTTAAAACTGCAAGTGTTGAATACTAGAGGTTGTTAGACCCTTTTTTATGTTTTTTAATTAACCAGTCACTTGTAAAAGCAAACAGGCGGCCCGTTCCCTTTTCAAGGTCACTTTTTCGATGGTACTAAGGATTCCCACAGACTTTAAGGGACAGCTAACTGTGGCAGAACCAGCCTCGGCACCCTGGCCCAGGCCCCAAGGAAGAGCACTCCACCCCCATGGGGCTGCCAGTCTGGGGTCCTCCCCTCCTAGGCAGCGTGAGCCAGGCGGAACGCCTTGGGGACCACACTGAGGGCCCCTCCCTCGCAAGGGGTCGTGGTGTGAAGTGGGTGAGCTGCTTGCTGCCTCAGGACATGCCTCACCCATGGGGCACTGGGCAGGACTCCACATCCTGCTGCTGTCATGCCCGGCAGGCTGCAGCCAGGCTCCCCCACCCCCTGCCCCCATCCTGCCGTGGGTGTTACTCCTTGGGCAGACTTGTGGGGCCAGAGCTGAGGCCAGTCTTTCTAGAGATCGGGCCAATTTTTTGGTAGCCCCTAGCATTGGCTGGAATTCTCATCCCAAGTATACTCCCCACCTCCCTTCTGATGCTGCCTGGCTGCACCTGGTGGGAGCCTCAGTTTGCCCCCAAAGTCTTCCCTGGACACTGGCTTCAGATTGAAGCCCCCGGATCTTCCAGTTCTGCACGGATCAGGTAGGGCTCCTCAGCCCCTCCACATCCAGTTCCACCCCCGGTTTGGGCCTCCCACCCCGGCTGAGAGCGGGATCGGCCTTGCTTGGCCCTGCCAGGCTGCTCTTGTCCAAGGGGTCGTGTTGGCAGGTGGGTGGCAATGGTGATGGGTGTGGAGGGGTGGCTGTCGCAGGGCACACAGCGGTGTCCAGCCGCAAGCACTTTAGCATGTCTGTTTACATGCGAGTAGATTGAGCTGACTAGCCGTGGGCTGCCAGGACGGCAGGTCTCGTATCCCCACAGGCCCTGAGCCTTCCCGCCAGGCCATGGAGTTAGGCCCCCGTGTCCACTCGCCACTAGTTCCCACAAGTCCTACCCGCTCTGCAGGCACTCAGGCCCAGGCACCCCGCCATCACTTCCTGCACCTCCTACTGGGGGTCTTCAGCACTGGCCTGGGGAATGGGAGCCCGGGGAGGAGCCCAGGATGGAGCCTCCTGAGAGGCTCCCGCGGGCCCTGTGTCTGCAGGGAGCCAAGCCCACAGTGCAGAGTGCTGCAAACTGACACCCCGGCCTGGCAGCCCAGACACTGCTGCTATTGCCACCTGCTTCGCACAGCCCCCCATCCCCTTAGCGTTTCTCCCCTCCCCATGCCTGGTCTCAGGGGTGCCCGGGACAGCTCATGCCTCGGCCTGGGAGCCTGGCCTTGCTTGATATACCTCGAGCTTGCCCTGCACTCCTCAGCCCAGGTTGCTGGCCCCTAGCCTGCCTCTCCCTGGCCTGTGGGGCTGGGGATCCCAAGACCCACAGCGCTGGTCCCAGGCACTGGCCCAGCACCATCTGTGCCCACAGAGGCCCAGAGCGGCGCCCCCGTCCCCCTGGCTGGACCCTGCTGAGAGCCTCCACCTGGTGTTTCTCCCAGTTCCGGACCTGATGGCTCATGTCGTTGGTGCTACACAAGCTAGAGTAGATATATTTAGAGAGAGAGAGAGATATTTTTGAGATGAAGCCCACAATCAGCTGTCCTTTAATGCCACAGAACCCCCCCAAAAGATGAGCGGTCACCTGGACGGCCTGAGCCAGCAAATCAGCGTGGCTTCTCCCAGAAGCAGCGTGGCGGGTGTGGCTCGGCCTCAGGTGTGTACATATGCGGCTGTTTCCTATTTCACTGTTCTCCAGATTTAGTACTTGTAAATAAACACACACATTAAGGAGAGATTAAACATTTTTGCTAAAAGCTCGTGGCTCCAGGTTTTTTTTGCCGGGAGACGGGTGGGGGCCCAAGACTAGGAGCCAGGTGGCCACGGAAGTACCTGCACAGCCCACGCGTGGAACATCCTCCCCCTGCGGAAGTCAGAAAGTGCCGCTGGACCTCCTGCCCCGGGACTCCGCCGGCCCTGGGTGTGCTGCTCGGGTGGTCCCAGGTGACCCTTGCTTTGGTGGCGGCAGCACCCGAGGGCCTCCCAGGAGTGCAGATCCTCCACCACCTGGGTTCTCCCAGGCCTCCCGTGGCTTGAGGCGTCCCAGGCAGGCGGCTGTGCTAGTGCTGGGAGCCTGAGCTGGGGCACGACCCGGTGACGTGTTGGCATCCTCGCTGGGGGCCCAGGCAGTGGTCCTCTTCAGAAGCTCCCACGGGACTGCACCTGTGACAAAAGGGTGAGGAGCCCTGGCTCAGCCTTGGGAGTCCCCGGGGCTCTCCTTGGAGAATGCAGACTCACCCTGAGAGGCCCATGGCCAGCAACTTGGTGACCCGAGGCTGTAGTCCTGGGACGCCGCCTTGAACGCCTTGAACAGCAAGGGCCGGAGTTCCGTTTCCCAGGCTTTCTCAGCCCAGGAGCCTTTTTTCTGCTTGTGGCCTTGTGACAGAAGAAGCCGGTCTGGGAAATGTGGGCCTTCCCAGCAGACACGCTGCTTAATCCCACGACGGAGGTCTTCACCAACACTTAGGACAGAGGAGATGTGGATCCAACTTCTGCCAGTGTGCATCTGGTCAGAGCCCTTGTCTCCAGGACCCTTTCATCCATGGCCCCGGAGGACGGGTATGGGAGTCGGGGGATGATTCTGCACCACGTTGGCAAAGTCTGAACTCATGGGTGTGACGTGTCCCCAAGGGGCCCGAGTACCTTCTCTGCCATTGCACCTCCAGGCAGAGCCCAGGTTGGACTGTGTGGTGCTGGACGTGCTCAATGTCCAGTCACCATCTGCACTGCCAGTGAATGGATTCTCCGGACCTCCCCGAGACCCTTGTGGCCGGGCTTATCCCCTGCTGTGGTTGAGGAAGCTGGGGTGCTCAGAGGCTGCATGGCTTGCCCAGGCCTGCATGATAGTAAGCCTGAAGGCAGGCTGGAGGTGTCAGGAGAGAGGCTCCAGGCCTCTGGGCACCCTGTGGTACTCCCTCTGCCTGCCTAGACTGGCAGCGGTTTGTAAACCATAATCAGTACCTCCTGCTCCCAGACAGGCCTGTCCTGACAGCCAGGGTTGCAGGCATGGAGCTCTGTACCAGGCTCAATGACTAAAAAATCAGTGTAATCACCACAAAATTGCATCGGAAACAAATTTAGCAAATGCAGTCCCATTTGGAGTGTGACGTGGCCTGTTCTCACGGCTCAGTCCCCTCCAGCTTTCCGGCCCAATCAGCCCTGCCTCAATTACCCTCGTTAGGCTGCCCAGGGCTCCGGCCCTGCCAGCCTGAAATCAGGGGGCCGTCTCTGAGCTGTAATCAGTGTTCACTGTGCGAAGTGATCAAGTGCAATTATGCAGTGAGACATGCAGGCAGCAGGCGCCTTCTGATTGCTTTGCACGTGGGCTCATGGAGGTATCAGAACCGCCAGCTATGCACGCTGGGGTCTGCTGGCTGCCCGAGTGGAGCATGTAGGTGGGCCACGCTCAGGGGCAGGGCAAGGCCAGCTGTGGCTACACACACCGAGGTGAGTCAAGAGGTGACTTTAGACTACTTGCTGGGTCCCAGAGCAGCCACGGATCAAGGCAGAAGACAAACCACAGACTCTGGGGGCAGGGATAAAAAATAACAGACTGGATTAGAAAACCAGCAAGGTAACTGCAGATGGGGCAGGGCCCTGAAGAAAACAGCGACTGCGCAGGAGGGCAGTCGGCACGGTCCCCCCCCGGCTGGGTAGAGCAGGCCTTCTGGGGAGGAGAGGGGGCAGCAAGGCCTGGGGGACAAGGAGGAGCCATGGGGCTGTCGGGTGAAGAGCATTCCCCGAGGACGGAGGACAGGAGAGGCTGGCAGGAGGGGCCGAGCCACAGGCAGGAGGCCGAGCTCCTTGGGAAGCAAAGAGGGCGGGCTCATTCCTGGACTCTGCTGGCAGCCATGGGACACGGGACCAGGGCACCAGAGGCCAGCCAGCAGCCTCTATAGGTGCTCCCCGGGGGCGTGGTGTGCTGGGCTCCTCTGGTGCCTTCCTGGAGAGCCGTCAGCCCTGGCGATGGTGCTTTGTGGGCAGAGGTGCTCCCTCCAGAGCACAGGCGGGGTGGGACCGTGTGACTTGCGCTAACCACGGCTCGTCAGTGGGAGTGATCAGGGCCCCATTCGGCTGAGCCTTGAGTCCTGCAGGAGTGAGGATTCTGGAGTGCAGAGCCTCAGCTGGATGGCACTGGCTTGTGGCGTATGCACAAGACTAACGTAGTGGATGTGGACACTTGGGGCTTTTTTCTCCAGCACAGCCCGATGCTATCAGTCTCATCAACTGCCCCATTTCAGAGAGGAAGGCCGCAGGTAAGGGAGTAAAGTCACTGGCCCAAGGGCACAGAGCTCCTGTGGTGGGACCAGGATTCAAACTCAGGCTGTCCACCCCTTGCTGCGGCCCTTCCAGGGTGGCCGGCTCCTTGAAGACAGCACCAAGGGCTTGATTTGGGTAGAGGGGAGTGGGTAGCCGACTAAGCCAGCTAAGCCTGGAGTTGCAGGGATGGTTTTTCTCAGAGCGTTTTCTCTGTAGCCACCTGTAGATACCACCAGGCCCTTGAATCTGCCCACCTGACTGGAAGACTCTCTCCCCATCATGGGGTCTGCTTGAGAGATCTATTTTCTAGCCATCGTGGTTACTTTCCAGCCATCATGGCTGTATCCAACTATAATAAAAGCCACTCAAGCAGTGTCCCTTGCGGGTGACCCTCTCCACTATAAGTGATAGAAACTTACCCTAAACTGGCTTGGGCAAAAAAGGTAACTGGTTGGCTCATGCAATAGAAAAATCCCAGTGCACAGCTAGCCTCAGGCATGACTGGATCCAGGGGCTCCTATGAGGTCATGAGAAATGTTTTTTTTCTCTGTCCTCTGTATGGGCTTCATTCCCTTGGGAACAGTGACCAGTAGCCCTGGGATTACCAGCTGAACCACCATGGAAATAGAATGCCTTGGTCAGCAAATGTCCAAGTAGGGATTTCATTGGCTACTAACAGGGCAGTGTCTCTGAACCAACCATTTTCCCTCGAAGGATGAGGTGCTCTGATTGGTGGACCCAAGTAGTATGCCCAGGGGAGAGGGTGGCCCTTTTGAACCTCAGGGTTTTGCAAATTGTGTAGAGCTGTGCACATGTGGAGGGAGAGTCTCGTACAGTCTGTAAGTTGTGTCTGCACAGCAGAACACCAGGGGACAGATTTTCAGGAGGCTCCTAGACCATCCCTGCGATTTACTTGTTTCCTGGTGGTCTAAGGTTCATCGCTGACTGCCCACTTTAAATGCTTGAGTGCTGTCTACCAGCCGACTTTGACCAGAGAGAGATCTGGCCGGAGGCTGTCCGTGGTCCCCAGTGAGTCCTGACAGGCAGGACGTGGTAGGGGACAGGGAGACAGTTGCACACCTCTGGCTGTGAGGAGCAGTCGACTGACAGAGACTGGAGGGTGGTGCATTCCAGTCCCTCGAAAAGAAGCATTTTTCACTCATGAGCTGGAGGAGGACCTCCGGCTGGAGGGTGTGTGGGCGGCTCGACTTCTTAGGCTACTCCTGCCTGTGCGACATCACCCCTCCTCCCTCCACTCCATCACTCTTGCCCACCAATCTCTACCCAGCTTACCTCCCACCCGAGCCTGATCCCCACTGCCTGCACCCACTTAGCCATTCTGTCTCCTCAGGGACCTCGTCCAGCACTGCTGTGGTTCCCTGCCGCCACCCTTCCCTGCAGGCTTTTGCCATCCACCCACAGACCCAGCCAGGTGGGTGGGGACAGGGCTGTGAAGGATGCTGAGTGCCTGCCCTGTAAAGAATGTGTGTTCACAGGTGTTGGCAAGGATGTGGATACATGTGAATGCTTGTCACCACTGGGGGGAAAGGAAAATTGTGCAGCCGCCCTGGACATGGTATGTGGGTCCGTAAAAAGTTAAACATAGAATCACCGTGGGATCCAGCAATCCCACTTCCGGGTATATAGCCAAAAGAATTGGAAAGAGGCTCTTGAAGAGATACTTGCATACCCATGTTCTTAGCAGCATTATTGACAATAACCAAAAGATGGAATCAACCCAAGCGTTCATCAGCGGATGCGTGGATAAGCAACATAGGGTATATCCATACAGTGGAATATTATTCAGTCTTGAAAAGGAAGGAGATTCTGACCTGTGCTACAACATGGACAACATGGATTAACCTTGAAGACATTGTGCTGAGTGCAATAAGCCAGACACATGCCAAACAAACACTGTCTGATTCCACTCCGTTGAGGTCCCTGGAGTAGTCAGATTCATGGAGGCCGAAGGTGGAATGGTGGTTATGGGGCTCGGGAGGAGGGAGGAGGGAGTCAGTGTTTCATGGGACAGAGTGTCATCTGGGACGATGAAAAAGTTCTGGAGGTGGTGGTGATGGCTGCGCCACACTGTGAATGTGCTAAGTGCCACCAAACTGGTTAATCACGAATGGCGAAGACGGTGAATCTTACGTGTATTTTACATCTGAAATAAGGAATAAAGTCTGTAGAGCACAGGCACATCTCTGTGTGCATGCAAGACCCCCAGGCCGTCCTCCCACAGGAGCGGACTTGCCCCCCTCTGGCTTGGACAGCCCGTCCGCATGCTCAGCGTTTGATGCCAGCGGTGCCCCGGCGTCTGGCTGCAGGCCCGACCTCTCCTGGCCTCACTGCCCTGGACACCAACTGGCCCTCTGGGCCCACTGGATGCTGCTCCCAGAGCCCAGAGTGCAGCCTCTCATCCTCCCCTGCCACACCACCGGGCTCCCGTCCTGGCACAGCCATTGCCAGGCGGAGCTTCCCACCCCTCCAGAAAGCACCTGCTCCCCTGAGCTCTTGGCCCAGAGCAGCCCTACTTTGCCTGCCTGCCACAGTGCCATCCGTCTGCAGGAAGGTCTGCCCCCCCCAGAGCCATGGTCACAGACAGCAGGGCCATTCTGGGGCCAGTGCCACAGCCTCCACCCCAGCCTGGGCCAGGACAAGGAAGGAGCTCAGGAAGATCCCCTGGGAAGAGCTGGGACAGCCCAGATCCTATCGGCTGTGCCCTCCCCTGGGACGCCCTCTCCCCTCCCCAGCCTCTGCCTGGAATCTCAGGCTCCAGTTCCCACCTGGAACCTCATTGCTTCCAGGCGAACTTCCCTGAAGCCTGGCTTTTATGAGTACCTCTATCTTCTTTCTCTGATGGGCAAAGACATATTATTCCTTATGTAATCTCGGTGTTGTTCTCACCCTGGCAAAATTGATATTGATGTATTCAGATGTCCTCAGCTGTCTTAAAGCCACATTTTCACAGGAGGTTTGTTGAGGTCAGGACCCCAGACAAGCCCCCTTTCTGCTTGGCCTTATTTCTCCTTTTCTCTGTTTCTGTCTTTCCCTTCTGCCTTAGAACCAATGTTGTTGCAGAAACCAGTCAGTGTCCTAAATCATGGCTGCGCTGGGTCTGGAGTGGTGTGTGACACACACTGCTTCGTCCTGAGTCCGGCTGGCCACTGGCTGTAGTGGGCCTGGACGTGGCTGGGTCCAGGCTCAGTCTCACAGCAGACGGATCCCCAAGCTGCCCACTGCACCTGCCAGGCGGCCCTGGCAGTGTTGGGCTGACCAGGGCTCAGGGCCCGTGCCCAGCTTCATCCTTCCCCTGCCGTGGCCCCCTCACTCTGTGCACCAGGTCCTTCCATTACCTGGAATTTTTCTCTGAATGTGCTCTTTCCTTTATTAGCCAGAAGAGATGATTCAGAAGGGAACTTGATGGCACTAAGTGGCACTAAAAGAATAGGACCATTAATAGAAGTGGCCATAACAAATAAATACAATAAAAGTAAGACAGTCTTACATTCTAGCACAAGCTGTTGCCCGTATAAGGCCCCCTCTGATGGAATGACTGAGGGAGTGTCAGCTGGAGGTCCAGGCCACAGAGGCTTCTTGCTGTGAGAGGAATTCGGGGATCCTGAATCCTCCTCTGCCTTTCCTGGCTCCCTCTGGGGATGCCTGACCCTGCAAATCCACTCCCCAGGCACCCTTGCTGGCTTCCCAGAGGGAGGTGACACAGAGGAGAGGAGGGGCCCACCTCCATTCTGGCTGGCGTTCACTCAGGGTGGGCCTCCTCCCTGGAACTGGTGTCCACTGGCAGCCCAGCTCCAGGCTGATGACACCCCTCCTCCCAGTGCCCGCCGGCCTGACTGAATACAATTCCTACTGTCCCAAGCTCTGTGTGACACACTGCTTCATCCTGAATGATGATCCTGCGATGGGTGATGGTATGACAACTCGCTTAGGACGTGGGGTGCCCGATATGCGGTCAGACCACCTGAGTGTGTCTGCAAGGGCGTTTCTGGATGAGGTGATCTGGAGACTTGGCAAAGCAGACTGCCCACCACCCCCAACATGGGCGGGCCTCCTCATCTGTTGAGGGCCTGGATGGAACAAAAGGTTGACCTTTCCCCAAGTAGGAGAGAGGTCCTCCTGCCGGACAGCCTTCCGGCTGGGACATCAGTCAGACTCCAGCTGAAGAGAGCCAACGCTCTTCCCGAGTACCAAGCCTGCCAGGCCCGGGTCGACTTACCCACTCACCCTGCAGGCCCTGGGACTTACCCTCCACAGTCCCGTGGGCCAATTTCTAATAATTATCTACCTGTCTTCCTACCTGGCTACAGACACGCATCCTAATGGTCGTTTCTCTGGAGAGCCCTAAATACACTTCCCTCTGCAGAACAACCTGTGCTTCTAACTGGATGTTACCGGGGGGATTCCCCATGTCATGCAAAGTCACGGCTGTGTCTCACCTAAAACCCCCACGTACCACCCAGAAGGCCACCTGGGATGAGTGGAGCTGGGGGCCAGCCCTGCCTCGTGCTGTCCTTGCCCCCACTGTGACCCCCTGCTCCCCAGTCCTGCACAAACGCCACCCCAGCCCAGGAAGTCCCCCTCCACGGGTCTCTGAGCAGGACCTGGTCTCTCTGACAACTTGGCACATGCAGGTGTGGGCCATTCCTGCCATTCTTTGCGTATTTGCAGGGCCTGAAAGGACAGAGGGAGGGTGCAAAACAGTTTTTGAGTCCAAGAAAGAGAGCTGCGAGTCTTCTTGTCTCTTCATGAAACAAATTCCTTGAGAAACTGTTTTCAAGACGCGAAAGCCTCTTAGACAAGTGATCAGTCAACAAGAGGAGGGGCAGGTAGACCGGGCAGGGAATCCTGGCCTGGTTGCGTAGTCCTTGGGCGAGCTGGAGCAAAGCTCTGTCTCCCTCAGCCTCAATGTCTTCATTGTAAAATGAAAGAGCAACTCTGACTCCCAACCCCGCCCCGACCAGGCTGAGGGTGTTGTAGGGTGATGTTCTCACACCCCTAAACCTCATTTCCTGGAGGGCAGATCCCTAGCTCCTCTGGCTGGGGAGAGGCGGGGG
>NW_007251445.1:316027-348676 GCF_000164805.1 Carlito syrichta | reverse complement strand
GGGGGGAGGAGAGGGAGGGGCTCGCCAAGCCCTTAGAGCTGCGTCATGTGCCAGAAACAGCTTCTGTGAGAGGGGACTCCCTTGCCCTGCCGCAGCGGGCGGGGTGGGGTCGGATGTCGATGGCCTGCTTCTCCTGGAGGACTAGGAAAGGCAGGCCTCCCGCCTGCTTTCTCCCTCCTGAAAGATACCCCTTGCGTCCTGGGAGTGGCGAGTAACCCCAAAATCCCCTGTGGACTTGCAGGGGTGCAGAGGTACTGGGAAGTCCAGCAGACGAGCGGGAGCCCAGAGTTGGGAAGAGGAGGCTACTGGGGTCGGGGTGCAGAGCCAGGACATGGCTACAAGCCAGGAGCACTCGGTGCTGAGGAGCAGGTGAGTGACAGCTCCAGGGAGATGCATGTCCACCCTAGTCGATGCTAATGGTACTGCCCAGCACACACGGAGTCATGCAGTGCACAGCCGCACAAGCCCTGAGTGTGATACGGCACTTCCTTTGGAGGCTGGCAGAACTGGCCTCCCTTTTCCCACTGTCAGGAAGACATAAGCGTTGCCTTAGCACAGTTGTGATCTTGGGAAGAAGGCAGAAAAGGGAGAAAGAGATCTGCTAGTAAGTTGACCTGCGACCAGGACTTAACATGTTCCCAAAAGAGACTGTGTGAAAAAAGAGATCATTTAAATAGCACTAGAATAACGTATTTTAATTTCAACTTTATGTCATTTTATTTTGGGGGCCAGGGTCTCACTCTGTTGCCCAGGCTGGAGTGCGGTGGCGCAGTCGGGGCTCCCCGCAGCCTCAGCCTCCTGGATTCAGGTGCTCTTTCCACCTGGGACTACAGGCGCACGCCACCACGCCTGGCTAATATTTTAGAATATTTTTAAAATTTAAAATTTTGTTCCTGCTTCCTGGTAGTACTGCAGCTTGAGAGCAAAGTTAGTTAAGTTGCAGACGATTAAGAAGCTACGTTAACAAAATGCCTGGGCAAAGCTGTGTACATTTTCAACCCTAGAGAATCCTAGGGCTCAGTGCAGCCTGCAGGTGCATTGGCACTGCCTGTGGGGACCAGGGAAGGGGACGGCTCCTCTCCATCACTGGGGCTGGTCACACCCCCAGGAGACACATGGGTCCCGAGTGGCCAATCAGAACATTCCTTCCTCCTATCGGAGCTCAGCACATCACCCCATTAGGGGCATTTTATACTTTGACCAAGAGAGAGACTGCTCCTTTACGTGGAGGTGGT
Source organism: Carlito syrichta (assembly GCF_000164805.1). NCBI lineage: Eukaryota > Metazoa > Chordata > Mammalia > Primates > Tarsiidae > Carlito > Carlito syrichta. The sequence goes on along the minus strand of NW_007251445.1, from coordinate 347,441 downwards.
TTATAAACCAAGGACTGCTGAACTTGTGAGTCTTTCTAAGAGTGAAGCTAATTCAGAGTCCAGAGATGGAGAGGGAGGGAGAGAGGGAGGGAGGGAACAAGGGAGAGGAGAGCAGAGCCGAGGAGGGGAGAGAGAGATTAAACTTCTGAATCCAGCAGTGTCTAAAGACTAGATCTCTTCTGGCCGTCGGTTACATCAGCAAGAAGTTCCTTTTTTCCCTTGTCCTAAGCCAGTCTGTCACTTGGGACTTACAGCGGGCAGCTCTCCACTGTCCCCTGTACTAGCGACCAGCCACATGTGGTTATCAAATGCTTTAAATATACTTCATCTGAACCGAGTGTCCTGTAAGTGTAAAACATACATTATATGTAAAATATGGCAATTTTTCATACTGATTACGTGTTGACAATAATATTTTTGATAGTTGGATTAGATAAAGCATGACATTAAACTGAATTTTACTTCTTTCTTTTTGTTCTTTAAAATATGGACACTAGAAAGTTTGCATTTCTGGCTGATGTTTTCTATTTGGACAAACCAATTGTCTGGGTATGAAAGAAACTTCTTTTAAATATTTTCATGGGGAAAGGGTCATCAATCTCAGCATCACCTGCTTCTAAAGCGAAGGATTTCTGCTGACCAGTGGGGTACTTGGCTTCCTGAGAACACGGTGGCTCTGGCGGACACATTTGGGGTTGGGACCAGGGGAAGGAAGAGGTGTGCTGCCTTTTGTTTACAAACAGCTTTATTTAGATGCAGCTCAAACAATGCACAGTCCGCCCATTTAAAGTATGCAGCTTCAGCGGCCTCTTGGAAATTCAGAGTTGTGCAACAACCACAGTGATCTAATTTCAGGACATTTTTCATTACCCCAGAAAGATCTCATCCCTCCCCTTCCTCCACCCCCAGCACTGGACAGCCATGGACCCGCCTGTGTCTCTGTGGATTTGCCTGTTCTGGGCACTTCATGCAAGCGGAGTCGCGGTATGCAGCCCTTGACCACTTAGCAGGGTGACCTCCAGGTTCATCTGGGTGTAGCAGGGTTCGTGCTCACCTTCTTGTATGACTGTATCCTCTACAGTATGGTTGCACCACAAATTTTATGCATTCATCGGCTGATGAGTTTGTCTTCACATCTTGGCTTTTGTGAATGGCGCTGCTGTGAACATTCATGTGCATTTTGTGTGTGGACATTCATTTCTCTTGGAGAAATATCTAGGAGAGGAATTCCTAGGTCATGTGGTAGCTCTCTATTTGATCATGTGCATAGGCACTGCCAGGCTGTTTTCCGAGGCATCTGCACCATTTACATCCCACTGGTGACGTAAGAGGGTCCCGGTGTCTCCACTTCCTCGTCAATACTTGTCTTACTTTTTTATTCTAGCCAGTCTCATAGGTGTGAAGTGGTGGCTCTCTCTAGCTTTGATTTGCATTTCCCTGACAGCAGTGATGGAGGGCATCTTTTCATGGTTTTGTGGCCACTTGTATATCTTTTTTGGAGAAATGTCCATTCTAGTCCTTTCCTCTATTTAAAATTTTTTGTCTCTTTATTATTGAATCATAAGAGTTCTATAGATATTCTAGGTACAAATCCTTGATCAGGTATATGATTTACAATTTTTTTCTCCTATTCTATGGGTTCTTTTCATTTTCTTAATGGTGTATTTTGTTTTGTTTTTATTTTATTTTATTGTTTTGAGTCAGGGTCTCACTCTGTTGCTTAGACTGAAGTGCAGTGGCATGATCCTGGCTTACCACAACCTCACCCTCCTGGGCTCAGGCGATCCCTCTGTCTCAGTCTCCTGAGTAGCTGGGACTACAGTTGCGCACCACCACATCAGGCTAAATTTTTAATCTTTTGCAGAGATGAGGTCTCACTATGTTGCCCAGGCTGGTCTCAAACTGTTGGAATCAAGCCATCCTCCTGCCTAGACCTCCCCAAAAGTTGTAATTACAGGTGAGAGCCTCTGTGCCTGGCAATGGTGCCCTTTAAATGCTCTGCTTTTAATGAAGTGTGAGAAGTCCCATGTTAGTTTCAGGGGAGGGGTATGTACTCCAGGGAGGCGAGACTGGAGGGCACGGTCAGGGCGGTACCCAGGATGGATGGAAGAGGGCAAGCTCTGAGACTGAAAGACGGAACCCAAGCCCCTTTGCAACCACCTCCTGGTGGTAAACCCGCTCCCCTTTCCCTGAAGTTCTTTTTCTTTCAGTTCACCCTTTCTTGAGAGAGTTTTGCCAGGCATAGAACTCGAAATTGTGCTCTTTCTCTCGGCACTTTGGAGACATCCAGCCCCCATCGTGCCCCGCAGTGGCTGGCTGTCAGCCTAGAGCCTTGCCTTGAAGGAGATTTTCTTTTTTAAGGGCTATTTTAGGATTTTCTCTTCATCTGATGTTCCGCAGTTTGGATGCACGTCTTGCTGACCCTTGCCTGATGCCTGTGGGGGAAGTTCTGAATTTCAGCCCTTACAGCAGGGGCTGCCTGGGGACCTGCCCAGCGGCCATTTCTCAGCCTTCCCAGTCATGATGTGAGGCTTCAGTCCCCTGCTTGGCACCTTTCTCTTGGAGTCGCTGTGGGAGTTTCGGCTCTGTGCCACAAGCCCCTGGCAACACGGGGCCCTTCCCAAAGACGATTCTGGGAACTGTGTCTCTGCCCTTCGTGAGAGCCCCGCAGGCTCCGACCCTGATGCCTGATGACAGTCTTGGTGCGGGGGTGTCACTTCTCAGAGGGCGACGTGAGGGCCTGCCCCCACCCACCCAGGGGTTTCTAGTTCTTGCCTCCGGTTGCTCCCACGGAGCATTGTGGGGGTGCAGAGAGCTCCCCGTTGGTCCCTGCCTGAGGTCTGACTGTGCCTCTTGGTCACGGTGATTTGTGTTGGGAAGAGCCAGGGAATAGAGGGGTGTGGGGAGATGTCACCGCCGTAGCCCCAGCCCATCTCCAGCAGTTCCTCACACACTAGCAGGGTTCCTTGCTGGTCTTTCTTAAAGCTGGGAGCCCTTTTCCAGCAGTTCCTAGCTCAGGTTTACCTACAGGGCCCCCATCTCGGCCACCCAACCTGGGAATCAGGCGTCTGGACCTGGAGCTGCCATGGCCACCAGCAGGTAAAAGGTGAAGTGTTCCTTAGCTCAGCATCCCAGGCATTGAGGTCATTCCTTCTGCCTCCACCTGCAGTGGGTGATGGTAGCTGGGTGCCGGCTTGGACCTCAATAGAAAGGGAAGAAGGTGCGGCCCCTTCCTCCCATCCCAGATGATGGGGCGGCCGGGGCTTCAGAGCTGCTCCCCTCCTGGGGTGAGCTTCCAGCATATGGGCAAGGCCCAGAAAGTCTCCCAGGTGAGGGTCCTTGAGGACTGACAGGCAGTTGTGCTAGACTTGAATTCCTGGCAGTTGAAACTCTTCCCATAGCAACCAACTCTCAAAATGCTGTCCATGGTAGGTGGGCCGGATTCTGAGGAAAGAAATGCCCCACTGCTCTGTGCAGGGACCTCGCAGGGCCGGTGGGACAGGCTGGCAGGCAGAGCCGATGGTCGTCACCCTGGGGTGGACTCTTGGACAGTGACCATCGGATTCCAGAAGCCAGTTAAACATCAGGCGTAGGAATTTCAAGCTTTGCTAATTTGAAGTCTCCATCCAGGGCAACTATCCCAGTGTCACCTTCTCCGTGAGCCCTGTCTTGGTCACCCTGCTCAAAACAGCGTCCCCATCCCTCGGTTCTGCCTTATTCCCTAAGTTACTACCACCCTTGCTTTGTCCACCTTGTCTATTAGCCTGGGAGAGCAGGGCTTTCTGCCTCGGCCACTGCGGCACAGGACGGTGCCTGGCACACACTGTCCTCCATAAACCTGGCGAATGAAGGAACGGGTGACCACTGAGGGCTGGTCTTTGCACACACCCAGCACTCATGCCTGTGTGGACACCTGCCTGTCTGCAGCCAGACAGGCTTGCAGAGCCATCACCCACGTCCCTTGCCCAGGGATCGGCCTTCCTGAGGCATGAACCATCTCCACAGCCGTCCCAGATCTCTGCAGTGCCTGGTAATTGGCGCCAATGACAATGCTCTCATCCCAGAGCTTTGGGCTTTGGAGAGGTCACTGACTCCCACTGTGAGGTCACCTCTGCCCCATGAATGTGCTACCAACTCTGCCCTGCCCACAGAGCTCTGGGTCCAACCAAACCCCACATGACTTCTCCCCAACCAGAAACCACCGTGGGCTTCAGGTTAGGGGTCCAAGGCTGTTGGGGCCGGTCATTGCAAACCTGTTTCGTTATACCCTACACTGCTCCTCCCATGAAGACAGAGTCCATTTCCCCATCCTGGAAACCGGGCTCCCTGTGACTCAGCCTGACCCATCAAGGGTGACGGAAGAGTTGGTACGCCAGCCAAGAAGGATGGGCCTGGGAAGCCTGTGGAGTCACTCTCTCGAATCACGAGAACAACCAGGCCAATCTGCTGTAGGTGGAGAGTCTGGAAGTTTCCGCTAGCGTTTGAGTTCCCTGTCTGCCCCCGAGGGTTTTCAAAGGCTGAGGGCCTGGCGCCCTTCCCACGCCTGCTGCTGCAGCTAGTGAGAGGACTGGAAGTGCAAATACCCGCCTGGCTTGGCTGCCCCGACTCTGAACTCCCTCTGACCTCCAGGGACAACTCCATCTCCTTTTGTCCCAGGCTGGACAGGGCCAAGGCTCTCTTTCCCATCCTCCTCGGTGCCAGGACACAGTTCATGACCCATGTAGAGATTCCAGTTGGGTCACATTCTCCACTGGCTCCCTGCGCACCATGGATGATGACCACGCTGGGGCAGCACCCTGCGCTCTGTGGCAGCCCCATGCGGCTCCTCGCCAACCTGACTTTGGGGTGTGATTTTGGTTGTGGCCCCGCCTGTGACTTTTTCTGCCTTGTTCATGTTTTGGTCTGGCTTTCTGGAGTACCTGCGAACTCAACACTGACTGCCAGTACATGAAGTCTCTGGTGCTTGCAGTTAAGAGCTCTGACAGTTTCAAGGTCCTCACCTTCACGGGGCCCCGAGGTCAGACCAACCAAGTGCTTGACCAGTCAGATAGCGTCACTTGGTCACTTAGGACACTGCTCTCTGCAGCTGGATGAGGCAGGGCCAGGGAGTGGGGGAGGAGCCAGGCACACTCCCAGGTGGATAACGATGTGCCTGCACACGTCTCCATGGGGGGCAGCTTGGCCCCATCTTCCCACTTCCCCCCTTCCCTGATGTGCACCCAGGGCTTACTTTTCCTGCCCTTCCGAAGGCCCCTGGACACAAGCCTGTCCTCAAACTCCGCCACTTTGGTCCCTTTGCACCCTGCTGGCACCCCCAGCACTCTCTCCACACCTGCCTGGGTTTCCGATAGCTCATGAAACACCCCAGCAAACAAACCCTTCCTTCCTTGCCAGCCCACCCAGCCACACATAGTCTTCACATCTCCTGCAGGCAGCCTCGTGCGTATGGAGTCCCTGGTGGGCTACATGGGTCTGGGGATCCGAGACCTCAGCTAGTGCACATCCTGATCCTTCAGATACCTCGTTCTCCATCAGGCTTGGGCACACACACAATGAGAGCTTCAGAGATGATGTCATTCGCTGCTTCTTGCTTTGGTACACACAGTTACTAACGGTGGGTCAGTCTTCCCAAGACACCTCTAAGAGACAAGGGTCCTACCCTTCCCCTGGGCCCTCCCCCGGCGTAAGCCCATGTCCCAGGAGGCTCTTCATCTGTAACTTCTTCCACTCCTTTGTTGCTGAGCCCTTGTGAGGGCCAGAGTCATCTACACATAGCTTCCTGGCGCCATCCTTGGCGTGCATGCCCCACGAGACCTGGCGGGGATGTTCTCAGGGTCTATGTGATGACGCTGCCTTGCATCTTTGGCCAACACTGTTCCCAGCCATTGACGGGCTGCATCAGCCAGAGCTCCCAGTTGCAGGCAAACAAATCAGCTTCGATTTAAAATCCACTGGAAGGTTGCAGGGGACCTCCTAGAGCCTCCAGGAGTCTACGCTGTCAAAGCTGTCCTGCAAGGGCTGGGCTGAGAGCACATGGCTGCTGTCCCTGCCCTTTTGCATCGACTGGACTTGTCCCATCCCTACCAGTGTCACAGCACCCGGGGCCAGCCTGTGGCTTCTGCTATAGCTGCTGCGGCCTCTGATGCCCTCACCACAGTTCCTGCTTATCAGGGTCATCAGCTTTCCATTCAAGGCTCCTGATGGTGGAGTCAGGGCTCTTGCTCTCCGATGCATTCCACGGGCCAGCCCCTCGCCTCACTGGGGGCTTGTTATAGTGCCAAATCATAGGTCTTGTCCCAAATCCACATTTCAGCAGGACGCCCGGGGGTCCCATGTGCCCTCTGTGTAACAATGGCCCCAATACAGTGACTCGAGACAACGAACGTGTGTGATCTCACACTGTTCTGGTCAGAGAGAGGCTGGCCGATGGTTCTACCTCAGGGTCTCTCATGGGGTGAAGTCAAGACGCCAGCAGAGGCAGCAGCCATCCAAAGCCATGAGTCCTTGTATTGCTCTGGCTGTGTAGATCGCGTTCACAGTTGAGCTACATAACACACCACGATTACCTTTTTTCTTATGCAATTTCCCCCTCAGAATTGTCCCGTTTGGGGGTCTGCTCAGCCTTTATTAGTACCATTCAATGCATTAGATAATCCACCAGTATTAACTTCTTCTTGAAGACATCCCTCTTGGAGCCCTGGATGTTGAAACTGACTGTCGCTGTGTTCTTGGGTCTTCCTGTCCTTGTTGCCCTGTGTCAGCCTCAGGGTCTGGGACCCCGTTTCCCCCTTCTGCCTGGCTGGGCCCTCAGGTGGACCAAGCACATTTCCTAATAGGCTGTGCTCAGTATGTGAGCATGGGGGAGGCAACGTTTTTGAAGCCTGAGAGTCTGAAGATATTTTATTTTGCATTTACATTTTGAAGTCCTCATTTTTCTTGGCTACTTGAGGATACTTTGGCTGGGTTTTGCATTCTAGGTAGGAGTACGTTTTTCTCCAGAGTTGGGAGCCATCGCATCATGTCTTCCGGCCTCCAGAGTTGCCGTGGAGACGTCAGATGCCATTAGAACCTGATCTTTTGTGTCCTCTTTTGGCCCTTTGGAACTGTTTATGCTCATCTCTTTGCTGTTGATGCTCTGACATTTTATGGAGATGTGCCTGGTGTAGGTCTTTCTTCATGCACTGAACTGTGTCCTTAGAAAGGCCCCTCAATGTGGAAGCACATGTCCTCCAGGTCTGTGATGTTCTCTTTCATTATTTCTTGGATAATATTCTCCCCGTTGTTTTCTCTGTTCTCCTCGTGTGCCTGTTGCTCAGACATCCTGGTCTAATGATCTGGTTTCCTTTCCTTTTCTTCCCTTTTGAGATTTGGTCTTACTCTCTGGAGAGTTTCCTCAATTTTAACTTCCAACCTTCCATCTGAATTTTTAAATTTGTGCTCCGTGAATTTCCTTTCTCATAGATCCTCTCCGTTCTTGGGATTTCCTTTGTTAGAGCCTCTTCTGTGGATCTCCCACTACCTCTCTAAAGATACTCATCTCAGGTTCCCTCTGAGAGCCTTTGTTTTATGCCCTGTTTTCCAGGCTAGAGGCTTTCTGTAGGTGATCCTTGCCTACCTATGCATATTTAAAAGGGGAGAGGTACTACAAGCTGATTAAACACACAATATGTATTTGTAAGTACTGAAACTGGAAACAGCCTCAAAACCCATCAACAGTAGAGTGAAATGCTATACGGCACTGAGAATAGATGACGTGTGTACATCCATACAGGTACACCTCAAACACAGTGCTGAACAGGAGAAGTCAGACTTGAAACAGCACACACTTGCCTAAAACATAAAACCAGGCAAAATGAATCTAGAAGTCAAAATGAATCTTTGCCATCAGGTGGTGACTGGAAGTGGTCAAAGGGGCTCTAGAATTCTGGTGTATTCTACGTCCTGATCTGGGCACAGGTGGTTCAGGTGTGTCCAGCTCGTGAAAACTCATCAGGCATCACTCCCCAGGTGCACCTTCACGGTCTTGCGGTTCTACCTCCAGCTAAAGCCAAATGAAGGAAGCTCTCTGCGTTGGGGAGGGGCGTGTGTACTGGTGGGTGACCCATGGGACCAAGCTCTTCCTATGAACTCAGAGTGCAGGCTTGCTCACATGTCCCACTTTTTCAGTAAAGAGCCTCACTTCTGTCCCCGCTCCAATGAGTCTTGGTTCGCCCCCTGCAGGGAATGCCTTCTGTGGGAGGGGTGGGAGGATAGGGATCCAGGCGGCCAGACCCCACCTCTAGGGAGCCGGTGACTCCAATTCCACAGCCTCTCTGGGACTCATACATTGGCTCGATTCTGCCTGGCTTGCTCCATTCTTTCATCCAAACAGTTTTTGTTTGACTGTATTTTGCGTTTTGTCTTTCTGGGCCTCCTATTAGGAAGTGAGGGACCATCTGGACTAACTTGCTAAGAAGACGTCTTTTTTCTCTCATATGTTCCATCTCCCTCTCCTTTTGCTCTACTTTCTAGTAGATTTCTCCAACTTTATGTTCCAATCATTATGTAGGTTTTAAAAAACCAGCTCTCATCTTTTTATATTTTTGATGAAATTTTAAATTTTGAGATAATTATATTGGGGTGCAGTTATATGAACAAGACAGATACCCAATACGCACTCTGCTCAATTTCCCCAAGTGGCAACAGTTTGCAAACCAATAGGAGACTCTCACAGCCAGGATATTGGCCTTCATACAGTCAAGATGCAGAGTGTTGTCCTGGCTCCAAGGACCCCTCACCTCCCCCTTTTATGACCACGCCTACCTCTCCTGCCCCTCTCCCTCTAGCCTCGATCCCTGGCAACACTACTCTGTTCTCAAGTTCTAGAATTTTTTTATCATTTCAGCAGTATTATGTGAATGGAATCATAGAGTATGTAATTTTTGAGGACTGGCTTTTTTAATCAGCAGAATTCTCTGGAGAGTCATCCAAGTTGTTGCATGCTTCAGTAGCTCATTCCTTTTATTGTTAAGTAATACTGCATGGTTAAACATGTGTTTAACCATGCACTTGCTGAAGGATATCTAGGTTGTTTCCAGATTTGGGCTGTTATGAATAAAGCTACTATGAGTATTTGTATCCTGATCGTTGCGGGCACATACACTATTCATTTCTCTGAAATGAATGTATGAGTGCACTAATTTTTATAGGTGCTTGCATATATTTTTGTAAGAAACTGCCAAAATGTCTTCCAGATTGGCTGTACCATTTTACACTCTTACCAGGAATGTATGGCCAATACAGTTTTTCCACGTCTTCACCAGCATTTTATGTTATCACTATTTTTTTTTAAGAGACAGGGTCTCACTCTGTTGTCCTAGCTGGAGTGCAGTGGCACTATTATAGCTCACTGCAACTTCTAAAGCCTGGGCTCAAGATGTCCTCTTGTTTCTAGCTAGGACTACTAGCAGGCACCACCACACTTGGCTAATTTTTTTAAAATTAATTTTTTGTAGAGATGCGTCTCACTGTGTTGCACAGTCTGGTCTTGCAGTCCTGGCCACAAGCAATCCTCTCACCTCAGCCTCCAAAGTTCAGGCATGAGCCACTGCACCTGGCCTTTTATCACTATTTTTAATTTTAGTCATTCTTCTAGGTCTACAGTATATTTCCTTGTAGCTTTAACATGTATTTTCTTTATGGATAATGAGGTTGAATATCTCTTTTATATGCTTATTTGCCATCCATATGCCTTCTTTGCCCACTTTCTAACTGTATTGTTTGGTTTTTTACTACTAAATTTTGAGTGCTCTTTATATATCTAGATACTAGTCCTCTATTGGAAATGTGGTTTGCAAATATCTCTCCCAGTCAGTAGCTTGTCTTTTCACCCTGCTAATAGGTTCTTTTGCAAGCAAAGTTTTTTAATGATGATGAAGTTCAGTTTATCAGCTTTTCTTTTTATAGATCATGCCTTTGGTGTCAAGTCTAAGAATTCTGTCTAGCCCTAGATCCTGAGAATCTTCTCCTATGCTTTTTTCCTAAAAGTTTTAAGATTTTACAGTTTGCATTTAAGTCCATGATCCATTTCGAGTAAATTTTTATATAATATGTGAGGTTTAGGGTCATGTTCTTTTTTTTTTTTTTTTTTTTTTTACAGTTACCATTTTAAAAACGAATTAATAGATTACTTTTTTATTCATAGAAAAATTGAGCTGATTGTACAACTCCCATCCAGCTCCCTCCCCTGCACAATTTCCCCTCTTACTGAAATATTGCATCAGTGTGATTCACACATCTGCATTAACTGTCCAGTATTAATACATTATTATGAACTGAAGACCAAAGTTCATACGTAGAGTTGTACGGTTCTATGGATTTTGACGAATGCGTTAGTGATGTATCCACCATCATAGTTTCATACAGAAACTCCACTGCCCGAAAAATGCGCTGTGCTTAGCAACCACTGATCTTTTCGCTGTCCCCAGGGCTGTGCCTTTTTAAAATGTTATACAGTTGGGATCGTAGGGTACATAGCCTTTCTATATTGGCTTTTTTCACTTAATAATATGCATTTACGCTTCCTCCATGTATTTTTGTGACAATAAATTATTTCCTTTTTACGCATGGAACAATATTCTATTGTAAGGATGAACTTCATTTGTTTATCCACCTATTGCCAGACATCTTGGTTGCTTCCAGTTTTTTTAAAACCACGAATAAAGTTGCTATAAACATAGCAGTAGGTTTTTGTGCAGACATAAGTTTTCAACTCAGTTGGGTAAATACCTAGGAATGTGATTGCTGGATCATATGGCAAGACTATGTTTAGCTTTGTGAAAAACTGCCAGTCTTCACAGTGGCTACACAGTTTTGCATTCCCATCAGCATAGAAGAAGCGTTTCTGTTGCTCCTTGGCACTTTTTTTTGGTTAAATTAGCATACTGCTCTTGTTTTATGGCTGTAGCATTTCTCTTATTTCTATGAGATTATTACTTGGAATTTTGGGTAAAATTTTCTTTTGTTTCCTACTTTACTGTTGGCTTGTCAATTTCCTTTCCTATGTTTATTTTGTTTCCTTTGCTGGGATTTTCTGCAGATGTCTGGTCATCCTTGGGTCTCCATCCATAAGATGAGTCAAGAACTGACTCGATGGTCACAGACTGGGCTTTTTTCCTTTTTGGTTAATTGCAAGCAAGGACGACTATCTTACTGGAGGACCGCCAAATGTCCAGAGCGAACTCTCTGCCTTCCACCTGGCAGGGAGGATGGGTGAGTAACCTCCTAGCTGCTGTTCTGTGTGGAATAGAGCGGGAGGGATTTCACTGCCAAGTGTCCAGGCTTTTAGATAGTCACACCCCTGTGTCTCCCGTCTCTCTCTTCCATCGCCTTCAGTCCATCCACATGCTGAGTCTGCCATCTACTGCGGGGAGGAGGGCTGGCATCTGCCCAGGAATTGGGCAAGGGCAAGGGTGAGTAGTTAGCTGGTTTGTTGTTGTTATAGGGATATAATGGATATATTACATAGTGGTGGAGCCTGGGCTTTTCGTGTAGCCATCATCCGAACAGTGTACACTGTAACTGTGAAGTGATTTATCATTCCTCACCCCCTTCCTACCTCCTACCCTTCTGAGTCTCCACTGTTTATCATTCCACACTCTATGTCCATGGGTACACGCTATCTAGCTGCCACTTATACATGGGAACTTGCATTTGATTTTCTGTTTCTGAGTTGTTTCACTGAAGATAATGACCTTCATTTCCATCCATGTTGCTGCAAAAGGCATGATTTCATTCTCTTTTTTGTGGCTGATTAGTATTCAATTGTGTATATGTACCACATTTTCTTTTCTTTTCTTTTCTTTTCTTTTTGAGTTGAAGTCTCACTCTGTCACCCAGGCTGGAGTGCAGTGGCATGCTCATGGCCACTGCAGCCTTGACTTGCTGGGCTCTGGCAATTCCTCTGCCTCAGCCTTCCGAGTAGCTGGAACTACAGGCATGCACTACCACGCCCGGTTAATTTTTTATTTATTGTAGAGATGAGGTCTCACCATGTTGCCTAGGCTGGTCTCGAACCCGCGGGCTCAGGCAATCCATTCACCTTGGCCTCCCAAAGTGCTGGGATTACAGGCTGAGCCACCGAGCCTGGCCCACATTTTCTTTATCTGTTGACGGACGTTTAGGTTGATTCTGTGTCTTTGCTATTGTGAATGTTGCTGCAAAATACGTGTGAGTGCAGGTATCTTTTTTGTGTAATTATTTATTTCTTTTTGGATATACACCTAGTAGTGGGGTTCTTGTGTTAGTTTTTTGGGAATTCTCCATGGTGTTTCCCTAGAGGTTGTACTAATCTACATTCCTGCCAACAATGTGTAATGTTCCCTTTCCTCACATCCTCCCTTGTGTCTGTTACTTATTGTCTTTTTAGTGATACCATTGGCTGTTTTGCATAGAGATTTCCAATCCCTCTCTCGGCTCCTTGGTCCTCATCGCTGTCCTTGTTGGTGCCATCGGGTCTGCACCTCTCAAGGTTTCTGCAGGGAAGTGGCTCACTTCTTATTAGCGAGTCCCTTGACTGCCCCGAGGTGAGGCTTTCCTAACCTAAGTCAGAGGTCCCTTTTTATCTTCTGAAAGGAGGAACACTGTATCTATTGACGTTCCCATTTATGTTTTCTATGGTTTTGTGGGTTTACAGCTTTGAAACACTTTAATTCCTTAGGTAAAAGCAGACAGAAACTTATATGGCCAATACGCTACCTTTAACCCAAACCCCTCAATTATTTTATAAGATTAGTAAATACAGAAACTTATTTTTTTCTAATAAAAACAATCCCACAGCATTTATTGTCATCTTGTAATAACATAAGGGTAATCAAAATAATATGAGCAAATGTTTTAGAACTATCCTCCAAAGGACACCTAAAAAAGAAAAACTACATTGCCTTCTCCACAATTTCTCACTTCATTGATCATCTCTAGTCAGAGACACTTTTTAGCAGGGTAGTATTATCTCCTTTTAACATGATCCGCCTCAGTTGTTTTCTTGACTTTGTTTTAGAATGAATCTCTTCGGCATCATCTAATACAAAGTTCATCTACTCATCACAGCCAACGATACAGCCCTCTATCTGCATATGTCCACCTGCTCATAAAGCCACGCCTGAATCCAGGATCCCTTCATTTTCTGACCCAGAGGCCTGGTGCCTATGCAAACACATAGTGCCCGACTGTGCTTGACCAGGGTCCCCTAAAGACTCTGAACCCGTCCCACTCTCAATCTCCTGGGGTTTCCTTGTGCCGACACCTTCCTCTTCCGAGTCCATCAACTCCCGCTTTTGCTCAGCACTTACTAAAAGATCTCCTTCCTTCCCCCCGCTCCAGTCCTGCATCCCCATGGCAGGGGTCTCCAGGAACTTCTTAAGTAATATAGAAGCATTAAAGTCCAGAACAGCAACAACAAAACAAGTGACATTTTCTCACCAGCTTCTGCCACGTTTCTCCCAGACGCCACCTCATTCACTGTCAGGAATGTATCCTTCCAGACCCCTCTCTGTGCCCTTGGACAACTGCAGACTGAGTACACATGTGTACACACCTCCCACATGCTCCTGTGATTACACTATTCGTGGCAAGCCATGGGGACATCCGTCTAGGAGAGCCCGCTCCCCGAAGGGACTTCTGCCCTACTTGGGCTTGTGTGTGGCTGGCAGCGCTGGGCTGTGGGCTCCCTTGGTCTTGTGTGCTAAGATTGGGCCATAGTCTTCCCAGGGCAGCCCCAGCGGGGAGTGAGCAACATGGAGGACTGCCCGTTTCTGCCCAGCATGGTGGCACAGAGATCCGCTGATGTCCGTCCACATTGCCTCGGCCCCTAGAGAAGGGCATGGCCAGGGCTCAAGCCCTCCTGTACTTTCTTGAACAATGTTCCTGACAGCTAATAAAAGGTGCGCTTCTCCATATTTCCGATGCACTCCCAGTAAGTAGCTTCAGGGCATCCTTGACTTCCCTGTAGTCTAGGCCCCATCAACTGAAAGATGCAAGTCTCCATTTATTCCCTTTTTCTGAGTGGTCATAAGTTTGAATAATATAGTATCAATGTAATCTCAAGCCTTGTGATCTGTATAACTTTTGTATCCATGTAATCTTAAGTTTTGTGATTTGTCTAACTTTTGTGTAATGCATGATGCCTTAGGCTTTGTAAACTCTCTTTACTCTGTGGCAAGCTTGGTTAACGCTTCTGCCAGGCCCTACCGATAAAGCGATGAGATACCTCTGATACCTGGCACCAGGAAGTCTCAATCGAAAAATGTCATTATTGATAAATGCAACTGAAGCTCAAGTTCTATACAATGCTCTGCTGGTCACGTGGCTAATGTATAGGCACTAACAACTCTGGACTATAAGAGTAAACTGTAAAAGCCTAGAGGGTGAGCAGAACCATTTTGAAAGACCTTGAGTCTGGCTCCGCTCCCTGGATTTGAACTCAGAAATAGACTTCTTTATACCAGTTCCCTGCCCCTTTGATTTATTGGACAAGGACAGCAGCCGAGCGTCACTCAGACCAAAACAGTACTCCTCTCCTGGCATCTTTGGCAGAGCATCAGGTGTGTGGGGACAAGGACCCCCCTGCCCAGTGCTGTCTTCACCTTCTCTCCCAGGTGTCACTCCTGGCTGCTCACTGTTCTCACTGCCCCGTGCTCGCTCCCTTGTGGAGTCCCCAACATACCCTTGCTTTGAGCCCTGAATTTTCTCAAGTGCCATTCATCTATCAGGGACATGTTTCTAGGCTGATGCCCAAGCAACTGTCTAACAGCAAAAATGTTGCCTAATTTATTTGCATTCTCTTGATGGAAACTTAAGAGGTCTCTAAATTTTATTATGAGGAATCTTACGCTATTTTAAATATATATTGCACATTATTCTAAAATGTTGTTGTTGTTATTATTATTATTATATATCACATACTATATAATGTGTATCCTATTGTTTGATCTCGGTGGAACCTCCAAAAATGTTAGGGGACACTCCCAGCGGGGCCTCCAGAATGTTAGGTCAGGCCCACCGGAGGTGTGGGTGTCTGGTGTGTGATCCAATGCTGCCTGAAAGATGCAAAGAATCACACAGAAGTTAGATTGGAAAATATAGTTTGCTTAGAAAGGAAATTAGAGAGAGAGAGAAAGAGGGGATTCACTGCCCCAAGGGAGGTGAGGGGGCCAAAGCCAGGAAGCATGGCAACAGCCACAGCTCAAAGAGCACAAGGCCACACCAGAGTCTAGAAAGGCAATGGCCAAGTTGCTGCTCATGGTTGAGGCCTTTTAACCTTTCCCTTTGATGGGGGAAGGTCATTAGGTGATTGGGTAGTGGTCTGCTCTACAGCATCACAAAGGGGCAGGTGAGCGCAGGTACTGATATCAGGAGGATGGCAGGCAGATGGGTGTGATAGTCACATGATTGCTGCCCCGATGGTGGGGTCTGTCAGTATCAGGTAGGAAGGGCTGATTAGGTTAACTTGGGGATTTGGGCCCGTAAGGGTTTTTCCTGCAAGAAGTCTGTCAGTTGTTTTCCATTTACAAGTTTGACTTAAAGGTGGTCTTATTATCATGATTTCTTTGGCTGTGACCAGCTGAGGGTGATCTTTGTTTTTTGGGTTTTTTTTTTTTTTTTTGAGTTGAATTCTCACTTTGTGACCCAGGCTGGAGAGCAGTTACGGCCACCGCAGCCTCGACCTGCTGGGCTTAGGAGATCCTTCAGCCTCAGCCTTCAAAGTATCTGGAACTACAGACCCATGCCACCACGCCCGGCTAATTTTTGTGATTTAGTGTAGAGACCAGGTCTCACCAAGTTGCCCAGGCTGGTCTCAGGCAATCCTCTCACCTTGGCCTCCCAAAGTGCTGGGATTACAGGCTGAGCCACCCCCCTGCCAAGGGGTGATCTTTGACTTACTTCGCCTGCCTTTGACAAAGAACCTGAAAGTTTCCTAGAGATTATTATACTAGACCATGAATTGAAAGGTTGGGCTGTCCTTGTCTTGCATCTGATGGAAATTTGCCAAGGGGGTGGGGTAGGCTGCCAGCTTGGCCTGCAGTAGAATGTAACTTCCAAATGTCTGAATGCCTCCTAAAACCTGCCTATTGGAAATATATCTATGTCTAACCTGTGCTAGATTCAAAGTGTGTCAGGGGTAAAGTCTATTCTGAGGCCAAAAGACTACGCTCAACTAAGTTTATTGTAGGTTTCTATAGGTACCTCCTTTCACCTATGTATATAGCAGCTAAGATATATGAGATGCATAATATAACATGCATTATACATGATAGAACATGTCATGTATCATGTTATAGTACATATCATAAGCATATGTATACCATATTAAATATTGTTTCATAAATATTTCAACATGAGAGATTAATTTCTTTCTTTTTGTGTCGTATCCTCACTCTGTCACCCAGGCTGGAGTGCAGTGGCACGCTCATGGCCACTGCAGCCTCGACCCACTGGACTCAGGCATGTGCTGCCATGCCCCGCTAATTTTTTTATTTATTGTAGAGACAAGGCCTTGCCATGTTTCCCAGGCTGGTCTTGAACCCATGGGCTCGGGCAGTCCTCTTGCCTCCACCTCCCAAAGTGCTGGGATTATAGACGTGAGCCACCGCGAACGACTTACAACAGATTAATTTCAAAACAGATGTGTTTATTTTCTCTCTCCACTTCGCCCTCAGTCCTAGTTGCAGAGCAGACCCTGGAACATTCCTTCCCTGTGACAGCCCTTCTCTGCGGTGAGGGGTGAGTGAAGAGCCAGACTGTGGCGGTGGCCTTGAAGGCTGAGGCTCCACTGCCTAGAGCCTGCCGACCTGGGCCGGGCTGTTTACACACAAATGCAGACAAGATAATGACAGCCCTTCCTGCCCTTCATTAGGGCTGCCCCGCAGAGGCTCAGGAGACGCTGCTCTTCAAGCTCTGTTTGAATTTCTACATACACCAGAGAATTAAAAAATAGGAATTTAGTTCTCTTGTGTCTCTGTAGGATTTTGACAGGTCCTTCTTTCACTTTGATTCTTAAAACCATTTCCCCCTTCCTGTTCTTGTCACATCAGCTTTAAATTGGTGACTCGACCTCTCTGGGCCTCCTACAACGGAGATTCCTCTAAGTCTCCAACTCCCCCTTCTCCGTGGTTTTTGGGACTCCCTTTCTCGACCCACCCCATCCAGCTGGGATCTGTCCCCTGAGACCCCGGCATGGACTCTCCTCTTCCTCCCTGACACTCATGAAAGAGATTGGGTGGTTTTTTTTCAGTACCCAGCACCCTCCTCACCCCCTATCCCCTTCCCACCCTCAGTTTAGTCAGTGTCACGTGGACGTGGGCCCTGATGCCAGGGGGCTGCACAGGAAGCGGCATGCTTCCCAGCAGGTCACCCACTGTGGCTATGGGCACAGGAGATGCTCAATGTGCACGACCGAGTGAATACATTAGAACCACACAGCAAGGGCAAAGAGCAGGAGGTGGGGAAGGCGACACCCTCAGGACAGGCTCCCTGCTGGTGTGGTCACAAGGACCAGAGCTGAGGACAAGCCAGGGGTGCCTGGGGCCAAGGACACATGCTTGTTCTGCTGGTGACACAGGGCAGGTAAGCCTGGCCAGTAGTTGCAGCTTGCCCGGGAGCTGCTTAGCAGCTCGCAGGGGACAGCTTCTATTCTACCTGGACAAGGGTACAAGCAGCTGCATGGGGGGCCCCCTCCAGGGACCAACTTAAGACCTCGCAAATGTTAAGTTGCTCCTGTGTTTACTAGTCCTTGAATATTCAGTATGCCAGCTCCTATTCAGTGCTTACTTGGCCCTCTCTCTTACCGACGTTTGGTACATGCCTGCTCTCTCGTGTTCTCTGGCAAGTGTCATGGGTATTTACGCGTCACTCTTGAATTTCACCCACTCGTTTTCTTTCTTTCTCTAGCAGGGGAGAAAGCCCATTTGGGGGTTATTTCAGTGTATATATTCTCAAACAATATATAACAAATGCCTATGGCAGTCAATCTTTTAAAAAAATTTTTTGAGGCGGATTCTCACTCTATCGCCCAGGCTAGAGTGCAGTGGTACACTCATAGCCACCCCAGCTTCGACCTGCTGGGCTCCCGCCATCCTTCTGCCTCATTCTCCCATGTAGCCGGTACTACATGTGTGAGTTACCATAGCCGGCTAATTTTTGACTTATTGTAGAGACGAGGTCTTGCCAAGTCGCCCGGGTTGGTCTTGAACCCACGGGCTCAGGCAATCCGCTCGCCTCAGTCTCCCAAAATGTTGGGATTACAGGCTAAGCCACTGAGCCCGGCCTAAAAAAATTTCATAAAATTCTATAAAAGATTGCATACATCAAGGTGGGTATGCAACGTACATGTGTGTGTGTATATATATATATATAGTTTTAAAATCATAACAAAATCAATGCCTGTGTACTCCCTTTCAGGTTAGCTATGGTGACACTGATGTACCCCTTGACGGCCCCTCTCCTCCCTCTTCTGTGGTTTCTGCTGAACATGCATTGGCCTTTACTGACAGTTTCCTTCCTAAACATCAGTTGTTTGGTTTTGTCCATCTTTGAACCTGTATAGATGGAATCACACCCTACATATTTTCTGTGATTTGCTTCTCTTCCTCACATTGTCTGAGAATGATTGGTGCTGATGTGTGCTGTGGGGGGTGCCTTCGGTGGCCAGCTGCTCATGCTTGCCAGGATTGAGGGGTTTCCTGAGGCCTAGGTCACACAACGCTGCCACTGGGAAAGTCCCAGGAAAGGCCTGGCCCATTTCCGCTGCTGTCAAGGCTCTGTAGCAGGAGCATGCCACAACTCCGGTATCTGTGGACACTTGGGGTGTTTTCATTCTTGGGATATTTGAACAGTGCTGTTGTGTGGAACATTCCCGAAGGGGTCTCCTGGTGCTGGAGTGTGATTCTCAGGAGAGCAATTGCTGGGAGGTGAGTGGGCGAATGTCTGGCATTTCTAGGTCACAGCCTGCTATTTTCCCAAATGGCTGCAGCCGTCCACCACCCCAGCTGTGTAAGAGCACCTCTGTTCCTCCAACTCCCCACCAGCATGGGGCTTGGATCCATTTCTAATTTTTACCCATTTGGTGGGTGAGAGATGGGTCTTGCTGTGGTTTTCATTTGAGTCCCTAAGGTTACTAATAAGGCTAGTTGGCCATTTAGATTTTCTTTTTAAGGAATGCCTGTTCACATTTTCTGCCCATTTTTGCATCAGACCATTTCTTTACTCACTATCGGAGTCCTTTATATATTTCAGATCTTAATCCTTTGCAGTTACAAATATCTCCTCTCAGCTTGTGACTTGTCGTTTCCTTTTTTATGGGGTTTTGATGAACAGAAATTCTTCATTTTAATGTAATTGATTTTGTCTTTTCCTTTTTTCTGTCTACTTAAGGGCTCTCTCTTAACCCCAATGTCAAGGAGATATTTTTGACTATAGTATTCTGGAAATTTCACCTGGAATTGATTTTTTTGTGTAGGTTACAAGGCAGGAAGGCAGGGATCCAGCTTTATCTTGACTCCGATATGGATCACCAATGACCAGCACACCGGTTTCTTTGATTAGTCCATTCAGTTTTCCATAGACGTATAGATCTGTTTCTGGGCTCTCTTCTGGCACCTTTCTTTTTACACGCTGGTATCTGTTGGCAGATTCCTCCATAGTGTAGGCTTGGTGTGCGGGGAAGTGCCTTCTCCCTTGATGCCAAAGGCAAATGGAAATGTCCAAGGGCTCTCCGACCCCCGTGCAGGGAGAGACGTTGGGAACAGTGTCCCAAGGTGGGGCTGGGGAGAAGGCCTTGAAGACCATGGTAAGGGACCATGGTGGACTTTAACCAGGGGGTGCAGAGAAGTAATTGATGCTTTTTAGTCAGGGTGTATGATAGGTATGTGGGTGCATAAACGTGACATAGTACGTGTATATACCGAGATGGGTGCATGTATTTATACATGGATATAGACACACATCTTACAGAGGCTACTCTGGCTGTTTGGTGGCATGATTAGAGCAGACCAGAGTGGTGGCAGGGACCAATCAGGAAGCTGTCTCCCAAGCAGAGACAGAAAGCCCGGCAACTCCTCCTGGCACAGTTCTATCCCTCCCTCCCGGGGTTTCCTGTGGCCGTTTCTAGAGGGACATCTATCACATCAAGTTATTGGCACGCCAGCCTCCCCAGCTTGCCTCTGGCTCCTTCTGGTGGAGACATGTTGTGCCTCAGGGCCTTTGTGCCTGCTATTCCCTTTTCCTTAGTACACTGGTCCCTGGATGCCTGCATGTTTGGGTCCCTCACCTCCTTTTGGTCTTTCTTCAAAACTCTTTTTTTTTTTGAGTCGGAGTCTCCCTCTGTCACCCAGGCTGGAGTGCAGTGGCATGCTCCCGGCCACTGCAGCCTCGACCTGCTGGGCTCTGGCGATCTTTCCGTCTCTGCCTTTCAGGTAACGGGAACTACCCTGCCCAGCTAGTTTTTAATTTTTATTGTAGATGCAAGGTCTCACCAAGTTGTCCAGGCTGGTCTCGAACCTCTGGACTCAGGCAATCCTCTTGCTTCAGCCTCCCAAGGTTCTGGGATCACAGGCTTGAGCCACCTCGCCCCTCAAAACTCTTTCCTGACCACTGTACTTAAAGTTACAGGCCCTGTCCCTCAGTAACTCCCTCCGTCTTCCCAGTTTTATTTACTGTCATGAGCTCTCACCATCTGACATTCAACATAAACGCTTTTTGATTTGGCTGGTTGCTCCCCGTCCCCCACATGTGACTCCACCCTGGCACACAGTAAGCCTCAACAGAGAGTCGCTGAGTAAATGAATGACCAGCATGAGAACGACACTGAGCAGCGCTAAGACAGCGTGGAGTGGGCACGCAGTGGGGGAAGCCGCGCTGTCCTCTTGATGCAGCTCGGGGAACTCCTCTGAGTTCCTCCCTCAAGTAGCCACAGCATTTCAGGGCCCCAGAAGCGTCCCATACAGTTGTTCCCACCTTGGCTTCCCTGTACCTTTCCAAGGAAGGCAGTTCGGGTATGATCCCAGCTTGACGTCCAGAGAGGAAATGTGACTTTCCGAGGCCCACAGGCAGGCCTGGACCCAGCACCCACTGACCTATATTCCCTCATCCCAACCACAGAGCATCCACCGAATTCCTTGACATTGCTTTCTGAATAGTCGTTGCTTGGCAATGGTTGCTAGGCAAAATTCATAATTCACAGAGTCCAGGCTCTTGATTGGAGGCTCTTGGGAGTGTCAGGGCATCTGCATGCTGTGGTGGGCAGAGTGCTGCGATGGCCCTGAGACTCCTGCCCCAGGGGCACATGTCCGGCATAATTCTCCCTTGAGTGTGGGCAGGACCGGTGGGGATTTGATGGATCAGCCCGCTTCGTTGATTAGGTCACACTCTATGGCCAGGGGGATAGGACAGTCTCACATCTGTGACCACATTGTGTTGGATTAGACTTGAAGCCTGGAGAGAGGTGCTCCTTCTGGCTGTGAAGAAGTTAATGCCATGCCATGAGAGGGCCATGTGCTATGGCCTCCAGAGCTGAGTGACTCCCCACTGACCACCAGCAAGAACGTGGAGACGTCAGTCCTACAACTGCTGGGAACTGAATTCTGCCAACAGTCAGGAGCTTGCAGGACCCAAGGAGCCTCAGATGAGAGCACAGCCCTGGCGGACACGTTGATTTCACCTGAAGGTGAAGGGGGACCCTGAGCAGAGAAGCCAGTCAACCTGCTGCTTACTAACCGGAATAAACTGTCCTAACACACGGGGGATGTTTGAAGTCTTGGCACTTGCCGTACTTGGCTTTGGAGCATAGAAAACCAATACACCAGCCACAGGGGTGGGGTGAGGAATCGGCTTTCAGGAGTGGCCTTGGGGCTGAGGTTGGCTGCTAGGCCCAAGGGGGAGAATGAAGGGATACGGAGGACTGTGCCATGCCCATGTCCCAGTGTTTTAAGCACTGATTTTCAGAAAAATCCCTGCAAGGTGGGAGTCCGGATCCCCATTCACAGATGGGACCATGAGCCTCAAAAAGGCTGTGGCTTGCCCCAAGTTACAAACACACAAGGAGGAGACGGGGCTGGGACCTGAACAGAGGGATCCTGACTGCTAGGTGTGTCCTGCTAGGGGTTGGTCCGCAGATGGTATGTGCGTGGTGTGTTGGCAAGGGGTTGGAATTGACACGTATGGGGGCTGCCGGACAGCTTGAAGCTCCCATGCCCCACCCTCACCCCACCATGGCTGGTGAAATGTGCTTCCAGACCGTTCCAGCCCAGGCTTCCTTGGGACATGTTGCATCTTCCTGCATCTCATGTCAGGTGTGGCCCTTGTTAGGGAGAATGATCTCCAGCTCTTCTCTGGGCCCTCCAGTATCTAGGGCTCTGCCTGAGGTCCCCGTGGGCGCATACCTCTCTCAGGTGTCAGGAGGCTCAGCACTCCGGCCTTCCTGCCTCACATCCTGCACTGCAGGATGATGGCTTGAGGCCCACAGCTCCCATGCTCTCAGGGGTGACATCGGAGCCTCTTGGCCTAGAAAGCCCGGGAGCCTCCTCCCAGAGAGGGTAGCCCTGGGCTCTCGGAGGACCAGCATCTCAGAGATCTTGAGCAGCCCAGGCACGCTTGAGTGAAGCACATGGTGGGGCGGGGGCCCTGCTCCACCTGTGCCAGCCCCCGCCTGCACTCCAGCCTGCAGGCGTGAACAGCAGCAGGTAAAGAAAAGGGAGAGATGCAAATGAGGGCGTCATCCCCGAGCTAGCGGGGATTTCAACAAAGAATCAAGCGTAACTGCAGAAGAATTAATATTGTTACAGAGCGTGACATAAGATTTAGAAACAAGAGATTTAAAGAAACCTAACACCGATGAGAACTTGAGAACGTAAAGCAGAACAAAAGATACGAAAATGAGGTTTAGGATAAAGAGATAAAAGGCAGGAAACCAACGCGCTGCCAAGCAGAGCTGGAGATACAAAGGAGCGGAGATTAAGGATGAGGAGAAAGTTAATATCCACGAAATAATTTTTTAAGTAGATGAAACTGTAGATTGAAAATGAGAATTAAGGGCTAAGAAGTTATGAGTAAAAATGAATACAAAAACTGAAGGGAAAAATACAATTAAAGAGCAACATTTTAAACTATTCTCTCTCCTCCAAATAACACACAAGCTTCCTAACCACCTTCAGTAGACAGGACCAGGAAGGAGACGAAGGATGGTTCCCTGAAGTTAGACCACGAGAAAGATCCATTTAAGCAATATAAATCAATAAAGTAACATGAAGGCAGTGAGCTGAAATCTTATGAGTAAAATCCCCATTTCTTCCTTCAAAAAGCACAGACCTCACCCAAAGGCGGAAGCTTTCAACAGAAACCTGGCAGGGGCCACCTCCTGTCCTCCGGACACCCCGCCATCCTCGCCTCCCGGGACCCTGCCTCCTTTCGAGCATGGCGGTGGCTACAGAGGGCAGAGGCTCTCTGCCGTGACCTCCATCAGAACCTGGAGGTAAGTTACACTCAGGTCCGGGCTCGCTCTGTCGTGGGGGCCTGGATAGGTGAACTGGGTACCCCAACAAGTCTGCAGCTGGTGTACTGGGAGTGCCTAACAGGAAAGGAAACCTGCAAGCCGGTTTCCAGGTGAGCCTGCACGCAACCTGCTTGGACCATGAGTCCAACCCTCTCCTTGGCTCTGCCACACTGGGGGCCGCTTGTCTCCACCATGGGAGTTCCCCCAACTAAGCCAAGGACTCCCATTTGCCTTCTCCTGCCCTCGTGTCCAGAGGGAGTGAGCTAGTCAGGAGTGTAGGTCACAGCCCCTCGGTGTAGACTGTCCACGAAAGGCCAGATGCTGCCTTCCAGAAGGGGCTCTGACTTGTCCTTTGCCAACTCAAGTGACCCAGCACACAAAAGATCTATCCTGCAGCTGCTCTGTAAAGGCAGGGCCTGCCCTACAAGGGCTTACAGTCCCATGGAGGGGAGTGGGTTTCCCAAGCTCCATCCCCGCCTGCATGAGTCCTCCACCCATTACGCATGATGGCACCACACCACCAGTGAAAGGAAATGGTGTGGCGCCGCCCCTGGCCACTCCAAGAGGACCCTCGGAGCACAGGGAGTGGCCAGAACAGGGCCTCTCCCGAGCCAGGAGGGAGGGTGGAGAAAGGGCTGGAGCAAAGGGAGGGGGACAAACCGAGATCGGTCAGGAGGGTGGCCACTCAGTTCCCAACGTGCCCTGCCATCTCAAGGGGAAGGGCGCCTACAGGGTCAGTCTCTGGATGTGTGAGGCGCCCCCTTCCCAGATGGAGCAGTGGCAGCTCAGCAGGCCGGCATCGCACAGGCCCCTGCAGCAGAGAGGATGGAGCTTGACTCCACCATCCTCTCAGGACACACGTAACTGAGAGCTGACCCTCTGCCCATTGGCTGTCCACATCGTGAGCCAGTAGAGGGCAAGGGCAGGGGGAGAGGCCTTGCCCCTGACTGCCACAGGGTGGAGGCCAGTGGCTAGAGGCCATGGCGAGCTGCCCTGAGGTTGAGAGGCTCCTGCTGCCTTCCTGGGCCTGGCCATCTCCTGCCCGGTGCAGCGGGACTAGGCTTGCTGGTCTACTTTCACCGTGCAGCCCCAGCCCCAGCCCCAGCCGAGCCCACAGGCCCAGCCCTGGCAGGGAAGGCGCCCAGGGAGCTTCCCTCTCTACACCCGACTCCTCCTTCTGAAAGATGCATGGGGTTTGAAAATTTCATCAAAGCAGCTTGTTTCTTGGGCTTGCCAGCAGGAGAGCTGGATCTGGGAGCCCTGGGGGTCTGAGGCCGGCGTGCTGCTTGGTTAGCACTGGACGCCCCTCTGAGCTGCTGCAGGACTCAGGGTGAGTAGGGGGTGGGGGCCCTGGAGTGTGTGCTTGGAGGGGGCTAGGGAAGGGCAGAGAGGGTGTCAGGCCAGCTTTGTGGGGGAGTGCTGACAACCCGCAGGAGAGGCTGCAGTCAGGCAGTCATAAGAGTGGGTGAGGGAGGGGTGCTCCCAGGATCCCAGTGACCATGACTCTCTCACTGTTCAACCAGCAAACACTGTCATCTTTTGCAGCATTTGCTCCTGTTACTTTAACAAAACAAAACAAAACAAAACACGTAATAGATTTGTGTGGTTTAAAAATAGGATGGACACATTGGGCTGTTCCTGCTCTTTTGCTATTGGGAACAGTGTGGTGAGGGCAGCCTTGCCAGTGTCACCTTGTGTGTGGGCAGGCACGCCGGCAGGGTGAAGTTATGCAGGGGACTGCTGGCCAACGGTCACCTCAATAAGTGTCCCCACTCGGCCTCTATGGTGACTGCTCTGAGGCCCTCCTAGTGCTCGCTTGCCCAAGGTCTCCCCCACAGAGCATGAAACACCTAGGGCGTGGCCCACGCGATGGGAGAAATCACATTCTGAGGAATAGAGTGAAGCTGGTGTTCTTTGTTCTGAGTGTTGGCTTCCTTGGCAAACAATGACAGGGTAAGTTGTCCTGTGACCAGGGTATCAGGAGCTCTTTTTAACTGTGTTTGTATGCATGTGTGCACATGTTCTGTGTGTGCGCACACGTGTGTGAGTGCGTGTATTTGTATACGTGTGTGTGCATGTATGTGCATGTCTTGCTGGAAGCACCCAGTCCACTCTGGTTACTGGGGAGGAGGACGCTCCATCTGAATGGGCAGCCCAATGCCTGCTGGGAGGGAGGGGACGGACCTCCCGGCCCTGTTCCCAAAGCTCTGAAGGTAGGGAGACCCAGCTGGAAAGTCTGACGACAGGGACCAGCTCCAGAGCAAGGTAATGAGGATGTGGCGGCAGTAAGCTGGGAGAGCAGGGTTGTGAGGTGGGCTCAAGCCGAGGCTGGCGTGTGGGTAGCTTGGCTCTGGTCAAGTGTGCCTGGTCTGGCTAAACTTGGCTGCTCTGGACTAAACTCAGCTGATCTGGGCGGAACTGGGCTGCTCTGGGCAGAACTGGGCTGAGTTGAGCATGGCTGGTCTGGGCTGAGCTTGGCAGTACTGGCTGGCCTTGTCTGGTCTGGGCGAGTTTGCCTGCCTGGGCTGAACTCAGTTGGTCTGGGATGAGCTCAGCTGCTCTGGGCTAAGCTTGGCAGTGTGGGCTGAACTTGGCTGGTCTGGGCTGAGCTCACTCAAGAACCAGCATGCAGTTGCTGTGTCTTGGGTCAGGGTAGGCTAGGATAACCTCTGTTGTGACCACCTGGCTCTCCTCCATAGGCCTCCCATGTTCCAGCAGCTCGGTCTGGGCTTGTTGTCAGGCGAGGCAGGGTTGGAGGGAGAGTGAAGTGTGGGCTTGACAGTGGCACAATGTCGTTCCTGCTGCATTCTACTGGCCAAAGCAATCACAGGCCAGCCAGAGTCACCGAGCAGGGGATGGACTTCATTCACGTAGAGGGGCGGAGCACTGCTGTCAACCTTCCTCCAAGAGTTCAGGCATCCATGGGGCCATGTCCATGGGGAGAGCGGTGCGAAGCTGGCCACCACCAACAGTCAACAAATGCCACCTGAGGTGGGGGCTGGGGTCCAGTGATGGGCAGGAGGGGGCCGCTGTCCTTGGAACATGCAGTCTAATCAAGGTGGAGGGTGGAGACACTGGCAGTGATAGCACAGTTGAGCTCTAAAAGAAAATGTGAGAAGGATGCCTGAAGAGCAGCTTGGGCTAGGGTCTGAAGGGTGTGTAGAAGTTCACTTTGTGGGCAGTAGGAGTGAGGCAAGGCACATCCTGCTTCCTAGTCCTCCCTCCTGAGGAAAGCCCGCCCTGGAGCTGAGGAAGGTGGGGAGCCGGGTGCTTGTGCCGTAGGCTGGGAGGCCCACAGCCTCGCACAGGCTGCCCCTGCGTGGGCAACCCAAGGATTAAACAGACTTTGTTGGGATTACCGCTGCCAATCAAGTTCAAGTGCATTTTTAAGAGCTTAATTTGCGGCCCTGGGTTTCGAATAAAATCATCAAGTCCAGTCGATTAAACTCATTAAGGCGGGTGGACTGGCTGGCGTTTGCATCACCATCAGATTCGGAGAATTAATTAGGGGCCTGTTATCCTTTGTCGGGATTAGTTGAGCCAGCCCAGAGGCCCGGGGTTTCCTCTAAAAGACAGACCTGTAATCTCTTTAGTGGGGCCTTGGGAGA
Source organism: Carlito syrichta (assembly GCF_000164805.1). NCBI lineage: Eukaryota > Metazoa > Chordata > Mammalia > Primates > Tarsiidae > Carlito > Carlito syrichta. The sequence goes on along the minus strand of NW_007251445.1, from coordinate 320,312 downwards.
CAGAGATCTGGGCGGCTTCTGCAGAGCAGGAAGTACCACGCGAGCATCTTTGATTCTGCCATGTATAGACCGGTGGGCCTGTGGGTGGGGGTGCAGGCAGGCTCCAGGGCTTGGGTTGTCCTGAAGGTGGCTGTCCTGGAGGGCACTTCGTGTCACACAACCCCACACACTCCCGACCTAGTCTCCTGTGTCTCACAGCAACCTAGGAGGAGGGGGCCTATGTAGAAGATGACGGTCGGCTCCTTTGCCTTTCAGAACTGCACCCTACCTTAACTGGTGGGGTATCAAGGTGCCATCTCCTTGTGAACCGGGCCCTGCAAGCAAGCTGGCCACCAAGAGTGTCCTCATCCCTTGGGGGATGTTGATTTGTCTCAGAGTGAATATGTGACCCAAGAAGAGCCAGTCAAGGTCATGTTGGGGGGAGAAAGGTAGTTGCTGACACAGCCATGGGTAAACATGAAAGAGAGAGAGAGAGAGAGAGAGAGAGAGAGAGAGAGAGAGAGAAGAGGAATGAGTTTCTTTTTTTGATCAGAAAATATAGTTTATTTATCAAGTAAATTAGAAAAAGAGAGAGAAAAAAAGAGGAGATTCACCTCTCCAAGGTAGGGGAGGAGGCCAAAGCTTAAGAAAACATGGCCTGGCCATCGCTTAAAGAGCACATGGCCACATCAGACCTTAGCAAGGCAATGGCCGAGATGAGTTTCTAATGATACTGAGCTTTTCGATCTAGCCATATGCGAAGCTTACCCCTGGACTTTTCAGTTACATGAGCCAGTTCATTCTTCCTTTTCTGCACAAGCCAGTTGGAACTAGGTCTCTGTTGCTTACAACCAGGGGACAAATCAGTCTAGGTCTCAAGGCTCCTGCCTTCCAGAGCATTAGGGCCAGGAAGAAATTTAAAGTGTCTTGTTTCCTTTTCCCTCCCATTTTATCTGTGGGGAAACTGAGGCCCAGAGAGGGGAAGGGCCTTGCCTAGTGTGGGTGCAAATATCAGTGGAGTTTTCTGTTCACCTATTATCTCCCTTTCTGAGAAAGAATCCCCCTACATTTTCCTAGGTGGGTCAGGTCAAGCCAGTGTGGGGTGGAGTTTACCAGGTATCCTCACCAGAGGCAGGGGGTGGGACATGCTGGAGACATCTGGGAGAGAGGAGGGAGCAGAATGCCCCTCGGTAAGACACACTCAGGTCTCGGGTCCTGATAGCTCTCACGCAGCACAGGACCAAGGCTGGCATCTCCGGGCCTGGTACTGGGTACTGAGCCTGGTCGGGTTAGTCTGGTGTCCTCCTTGTTCACCCTGAGAGGGGGCATGACTAGATGGCTAAGGAGTGGGCTCTGGAGTCAGAGGACCTGGGCTCCATTCCCGGCCCAGCCGGGCACTCGCTGCGCGGGCTTAGGTTGGTCATGTGACTTCCCTGCGTGCACGTTTTCTTCACCTGTCTGACGGGCGGTGATAAGGGGAGGGACGGGGAGGATGGGGAGATTACGAGGTGACGTGTGGAGCGACCGAGTGCTGTGTCCTCCCCGCCCCCCGAGCGTCCTTCCTGCCTCTGCTCTTGCGCCTGCCCCATCTGTGCTCAGCACCGCAGCCAGGGGCCCGTCACAACCACCCCAGTCCAATCACGCCCCATGCGTGCGCCACGGCTGCTGGGGAAACTTGGAGGGCGGCTCGAGTGCCTCCCCTGGCGTCCGTCCTGGCAGACGAGGGCCGGCGGGACGCAGCGGCGTGCGTTATGCTCAGGGATCCTGTGCGCCAGGACACCGGACAGCACCAAGGGGGTGGCTCGTTCCCCCCCCCGTCCTGGGCCCCGCCGGGGCCGTCGGCCGGAGTGCCTGCACTCGGCTTCCCGTGTGTCTTGGGCTTCCTCACAGCGTGGCAGTTGAGTGCCAAGAGGCTTTCTGGAACCGGGCACCAGGCGCGACCTGACCCAACCTCGGAAATGGTGTCAGGCCACTCCCACTGTGCTCGGCTGGTCCAAGAAGGTACAAGCACATGTAGTTTCAAGGGAAGGAGCCACAGGTGGGGAGTGGCCATGGCACATTGCAGCAGAACATGAGACGTGGCCATCTCTGGAGACCACGAGCTTGTTCGTCCACGCAGTTGGGCCCAACCCGCAGGCCTCAGCGAGTTACCACTTCCACGCAACCGCCTTCCTTCTGTCCCCCAAACATGCCAAGAGAACTCTGCACTTTGCCCTGTCTCCACTTGACTGGCTCCTTCCACTCCTGAAATTCTAGCTCCAGTGTCACCTTCTTAGAGGGGCCTTCTCTAAGGCCTTCTCAATCTAATCACTGCCCCCTCCAAGATACTCTGGTAAAGCCCTATCCAAGAGAAGGATCATTAAAGCTTCGTATGTAATGTAAAGCTTTACTGTAGCCATAATTTTAAAAAAAGAAATTAAACTTACAAGGTCTGACACTTAAGTTTGCAAACTTGCCACCGTGCGCTTGTGCTGGCAGCGCTGTACAAACAATTCGGTAAGGGTTCATAACCTTTGTATATCCGTATCTCACAGCTGTGTTTGTGTTGACATGTGGCGGTGTCTTGCGTTCATTATTGTTGCATGCTTTTGTGTGCCATCGCGAGAATGGCAGAGCTTGAATTAGAGCAATGAACAAACACTGAACTTCTTGTTAAACTTGGCAAGGTGCCAGGAGCAGTGGCTCAAGCCTGTAATCCCAGCACTTTGGGAAGCAGAGGTGAAGGGATTGCCTGAGCCCAGGGGTTTGAGACCAGCCTGGGCAACTTGGCGAGACACTGTCTCTACGGTAAATAAAAAAATTAGCCAGATGTGTTGGCACATGCCTGTAGTTCCAACTACTTGGAAGACTGAGGAGGAAGAATCACCTGAGCCCAGCAGGTTGAGGCTGTGGTGGTTGTGAGCATGCCACTGCCCTCCAGCCTGGGTGACAGAGTGAGACTCTGACTCAAAAAAAAAAAAAAAAACTTGGCAAGAGTGGAAGTGAAATCAGGGACATGTGAGTACAAGTTTACAAGGATAATGCCAAGAAGAAAACAGCAGTGTACAAAGAGATTAAATGGTTTTCTGAGGGGAGAGAAAACATCACTGAAGAAGAGAGTTGGGGACGGCCAGTAACGAGTGAAACTGACCAAAAAAAGGGCAAAAATTTGTTGAATTATGTGTCAAAATTCTTGGCTGACTATGAAAAGCATAGTGGACCAAATAAACATCAATAGAGAAACAGGAAAATCTTTTTTTTTTTTTAATTTTTAAATTTTTATTTTTATTTTTTTGAGTTGGAGTCTCACTCTGTTGCCCAGACTGGAGTGCAGTGGCCGCTCCCGGCCACCGCAGCCTCAACCTGCTGGGCTCCGGCGATCCTTCCGCTTCAGCCTTCCAAGTACCCGGAATTATAGGCATGCGTTACCACGCCCGCCTATAATTTTTTGATTTATTGTAGAGATGAGGTCTCGCTGCCCAGGCGGGTCTTGAACTCATGGGCTCAGGCAATCCACTCACCTCAGCCTCCCAAAGGCATGGGATTACAGGCTGAGCCACCGAGCCCGGCTGGAAAATCTTAACTGAAAATCATGGCATGAGAAGGTGTGTGTAAAAACGGTCCTGAAGGAGCTCTCGCATCATGACAGTGCACCAGTTTACCCAGCACTGTCTGTGAGGGAGTTTTTAGCCAGTCGACAAATAACTGTATTGGAACACTCTCTCTACTCACCTGATCTGGCTGCCAATGACTTTTTTTTTTCCTAGAAGTAAAGGAAATATTGACAACAGGTCGACTCGAAGATGAAGGAAATATAATGACAGCTCTGATGGCCATTTCAGAAAAAGAGTTCCAAAATTGTTTTGATGGGTGGAGTAGGCACTGGCGTGAGTGCATAGCCTTCCAAGGGGGGGAGTATTTTGAAGATGACCATAGTGATATTCAGCAATGAGGTATGTAGTCCTTTTTCTAGGATGAGTCTGCCAACTTAATTGTCAGACCTTGTCTATCTATGTTTACATGTATATACATTTTTTATTTTTAAATATTTTTAACCTAATATATCAAAAATATTATCATTCAATATGTAATCAATATAGAAATGTCAATTAGATAGTATTACATTCTTTTGATTGCACTAAGTATTTGGAATTGTGTGTATTTTATGCTTATAGCATGTCGATTCAGAAGCTGAATTTTAATTGGACATACTTGATCTGCATTTTGATTTGATAAAATTTACTGTTGAAAGAGGAGATTTGGCCGAGCTTGGTGGCTCAGCCCGTAATCCCAGCACTTTGGGAGGCCGAGGTGAGTGGATTGCCTG
>NW_007251445.1:312482-315833 GCF_000164805.1 Carlito syrichta | reverse complement strand
ACTTGGAAGGCTGAGGTGGAAGGATCGCTGGAGCCCAGCAGGTCAAGGCTGCAGTGGCGGGGAGTGGCCACTGCTCTCCAGTCTGGGTGACAGAGTGAGACTCTAACCCCCCCCCAAAAAAAAGAAAAGAAAAGAAAAGAGAGAGGAGATTCTTCATTCTATAAAAATGATACCTGCATATGCATGTTTATTGCAGCACTATTCACAACAACACAGATATGGAACCAACTGTGCTGCACATTAAAAGTGGACTGGATTAAAAAAATATGGTACATATACATGATGGAATATATGCAGCCATAAAGAAGGACAAAATTTTGAACTTCGCAGCAACTTGGATGGACTTAGCATCTATCATACTCAGTGATCTCTCACAGAAACAAAGAACAGAGTACCACATGTTCTTACTCATAAGCGGACCCTGAACATTTGCCATAATACTATAAGAAAGGGATGGGCAGTAGCAGGTAGGGGTGGGGGTGAGGCAAATAACATCAATAAGGGTACCTGATCCCAAACCAGAGGAAGTAGAGACCAAAGGGAGGCCCAAACTTTACCTGTGCAATGACTATTTATATACCTAATCCTGAATTGTACCGCACATATTTAAAATAAAATAAAATGAAATAAAAAAATTTTAAAAAGAGAAGTTTTACATACCCAAGCTGTTCCAAGATATTTGAACTGATTTGAGCATGTTTTAAATGTAAAGTACTTACAATTCAGTGCCATGAAAAGCCCAGCTCCTTGGTCTCACTGGCCGCCTCCCAGGGCTGTGTTCGCTTTCACCTGATGGAGTGTGTTACCATCGTTGTAGAAGCTTCTGTCGGGCTACAGTTGCTTTGCAACATTCTCCGGGCTCTCGTCTACATGGTGCTAACCACCGTCTGCAGAGACTGACTGTGCTTGCTCACTTGTTCACTTCCTGTCCCTTTCTCCAGAGGGCAAGGACCTTGTCCTGTCCCCAGAACCACGCCTGGCCCACAGAAGGCACCGAAGAAGAACTTGTTGAATGAACAAGTGAAGACTGAATCCAGGCACCGTGACGGCTTCTCCGTTAACCCTCAACACGGCTCTAAAACCCTTCCACAGAGGAGGGGGCTGAGGAGCAGAGGGGACGGCCACCACCCCGGGTCACAGCGCTGGAAGGGCCAGCATAGAACTGAGGCAGTGTGTCTAACCCAAAACCCAGCTGTCTCCCCAGACAGCATGGAGCTCCCTGCCCTTGGGAAGTGCATGACTTTTAAAGGAGACTGTCGGGCAACCTCATCGGCTGTGAGGGGAAGCTGGTATGAAGGGTGAGGCCCACCAGAAGGAGGGAGGTCGGCAAGAGGACAGTGTGGGGGTCCCGACAAAGTTGGCATTCCCCCCACCCCCAGATGTCCCAGATCCATGCCCAGTAGTGAAGGACTCGGTTCTGCTGTGCTGGGTTAGTATGGGCCAGGTCGAACCCCGCACTGGGGCTTACGTGTGTGTGCCGGATCCGTCCTCTAGCTCCTTAGGTTGCAATGTGTGCATGGAATCACACATGTAGTGTGCCAGGCCAGTGTTACGTGCCCAGTCATGTAACACTGCAGGCAGCTTCCCCTGCAGGCATCTTCCCCTGAGTCTGACACTGCGAAGCAGGGATACTAATTCCTCCTACACAGGGTTTGTGTGTTATGCAAGTGTGCATGTAATGTATTGTGGATGCCCTGCGTGTATGCTGTGTTCTATATGTACTTGGGTGTCACGTATGTTCTGTGTGCTGTGTATACATGCAATATGTTTGTTGTACGTGTGTGTGTATGCATGTTGTGTATGTATGTGATGCTTTATTTGCTTTGATTTGACATGTACCTCACAGTGAAGAGTCAATGGCACAGAAGTTAGATGACACAGACTGGGTACTTGACCCCTCCAAACTTCAAGTGGAAATTTGATCCCCAGTGTTGGAGGTGGGGCCTGGTGGGAGGTGCTTGGGTCATGGGGGTGGACTCCTCATGAGTGGCTTGGTGCCATCCTTGTGGTGATGCTTGAGTTCTCGCTCTCTCAGTTCCCAGAGAGCTGGTGTTGAAAAGAGCCCGGCGCCTCCCTCCCCTCTCCCGCCTCCTCCCTCTCCTCTCCCGCCTCCTCCCTCCCATGTGATCTGCACCCATGGGTTTCCCTTCCCTCTGCCATGAGTAGAAGCAGCCTGAGGCCTCACCAGAGCAGATGCTGGCGCTATGGCTCTTTACAGCCCGCAGAACCGTGAGTCAGGTACACTTCATCACCCAGCCTCGGGTATTTCTTTATAGCGATGCAAGGGAACTAGGACACGGAGCATGGCTGGCACTGAGCCTGGCATGCAGTGAGGCCTTGGAAGCAATGCTGGCGGCCAGCGCCCATGCACAGGCACCGTTCTAAGCACATTCCCCTATGAGATCATTCCGCCCTCATCGAAGTCGGTGTCCCTGGCCAGCATTCTGGGATTCAGGGAGAGGAGTCCCTCCCAGCTTCACACATTAGTAAGAAGCCTGCTCAGAGGCCACCCTGAAGGCCGGTTCTGTCCTGACCCTGGGCATGACTGCTGTTCCTCTGTGGGACAGCCTCACTGCTGTGTGGGTAAGGCCTGCCTCCTGCCTCCCGTGCCTCCCCCTTTGTTCTCCCTGGGAGGCTGTCTCCTGGGTCCTTTCCTCTTGGCTGATCAATAGCACCTTGGGCAGACTCAGCCTGGAAACTCTCATCCGATGGTTTCCTTAGCAACCAGCCCGTAGGCCACTGCCCTCAGCCGGCCAGCTTTCTGATCTGAAACTCAACTCAGAGCCCACAGGCTTCCTCAAAGGCCTTGCCCAGCACCTCCCACGCCTGACGGAGGGGGGGGCAAAGGGTCCCGTTCATCCTTCCCTTAAGAGGTGATGCTAACGAGGCTTCCCACAGAGCTGAGGGCATGCACGGCTGGAGCCAAAGCCAGGCTGCAGGGAGACCTGCAGAGAGAGGCTGGGTCTGGAGGCTTGGGCTGGGGGGTGTATGTGGGGCACGCTGCCCAGAGCTGACCATCTGTTGTAGGCCAGGACACAGAGTGCCAACGTGTGACCACTGATGTGACCCGGGCACCAAGCGACCAGCACAGGTGCTGGCCACCAGCAGGTGCTGTGCCCGGTGCACCAGCTCGAGGAGAGGGCTCTCCTTACCCCCACTGCAGAGAGGTGGAGACAGACTCCTGGAGCGTGCTGAGGGATGCCAGAGTCAGGACATGAACCTCAGGTCCTCCCAAAAAAGGTGACATGAAGTCAGTGGTCCCAGAGGATCCCCAGAGAGGGTATGGCATTGACAGGCCTAGTGGCTTCTGGTAGACTGCCTATGGGACTGGTGAGGAGGAGGGAGGGGGAG